>NW_027640933.1:0-72014 GCF_949752795.1 Hyperoodon ampullatus
ACAGCAATTCACAAACTGGCCGAGTAATAAAGGACAACTATCGTCCAAAAATCTGTTGAGGGAAGGCAACGAGGCGGACTTGAAAGCGAGGCAGAATAGCAGGAAACAGATTTCAAGAGGTACGTTGGAATCGCCTTTAAAGCACAGGAAGAGGGGCACAACTTCGACAATGATGCACTTGGACAAAAAGGGCGTATGCGTTTTCTCCTGAATATATTCAGGAGAAAACGCATACGCCCTTTTTGGCCAAGCAAGCAAGCGGGCAATGCAAATCTGCACTACAAAGAAGTATCACTTCCCACCGGTCAAAAGGGACATCCACAAAATGTGTAAAAACCAGAAAGGCAAGACAGGCCCTGGAGAACAGGGAGCCTTGTTATGCTGATGGGCGGGATGTAAATTGCCAACTGCCTCTCTGGAGGAGTGCATTGTGTTCCCTAAAACAAGTAAACAACAGAGCTACAGAGCCAAGGGCACTTCCAGTCTAGGGAATATACCTTGGGAAAACTGAAAATCAAAAAGACACAGCCACCCCAAAATTTAGGGCTGCACTGCTTACAAGGACCTCAACTTGGGTACACCTTAAATATCCCAGGAAATATAAAAATGGTTCAAAAAATTGTGGTACTTACGTACGATGGAATATCCCTCAGCCATGAAATCAATGTCATAAGACCAGTAGCAGCAAAATGGGTGGATTCAGGTACGATGATTCTAAGTGAAATAAGTCACAGAGAAAAAGAAACTTATCATAAGATATCACTTATGAAGATCCTGTAAACATGGCTACACTTGAACTGAGTTAGGAAAGAGAACAGTGTCTCACATTTAGAAAACACTCTTATGCCTGCTTAAGGGGGAAGGAGAGGTGGGGTGATGCATAAAACCAGAGTTTGATATAAGCACAGGTACCGTTCCAAAAACCAACTATGGAATAGACAAGACCTACACCTTCCTCAGTGAAAGGGACTCAAAACCCCATATTTCCCGCAGAGGAATATATCTGACTAGTAAGAATCTTAAAACCTATGTATTGATATGTCTCCGTAAGGGAATCAAGTGTGTCTAGACTGGCACAAACATGGCAGCGAGAATCAGCTCAAACCCACTATAAAAAGGAATTTCAAAAACAAAACAAAAAAAAACTGGGAAATTCTTTACAATTCCTTCAGGGTCTCTGATGAAACCTGAAATGACCCTATCTACAATGACAGCTGGATGTGGCATAAGGCTGGACACTTGGGACTGAGAGGATTGGTGAGATTGGGTGAGCAAATGCAGACCCTTTAAAGCAATAATGCATGGCACACATTCCATGGGTCCCAACTCTCCAGGTTGAAGGGAATATTACTACAGATATAACATGTACGGGAATCCTAGAGAACGGACACACTGTGAATACGAAAGGTTTCTAAAACTCAACGAATAGTCCCTCTCCTGGTGCTCCGGTTTGACTTTCCATCTGCTTTATTATCAACCTCCCAACTTGGAGAGACAGCCCCTTTAACCTCCTGGTTCGCACAGGTTGCCAATTTGGCAGAGGATGAAAGGGAAGAGGGAGAACCAATGAGAGAGTAGCTGTTAGGCATTTGGACGGGCACATATCACTGTAATTTCCCGGCCAGGAAGAAGAATTAACCAAAGTCTCAGCCACCCACCGGGAATCAGTATAGATCCTGAACCAAAATTTTGGACTTGCGGTCAGCTCACCAAAAACGAGTTGAAAAATGGAGCTCAGGGGCACAGCAATTCACAAACTGGCCGAGTAATAAAGGACAACTATCGTCCAAAAATCTGTTGAGGGAAGGCAACGAGGCGGACTTGAAAGTGAGGCAGAATAGCAGGAAACAGATTTCCAGAGGTACGTTGGAATCGCCTTTAAAGCACAGGAAGAGGGGCACAACTTCGACAATGATGCACTTGGCCCAAAAGGGCGTATGCGTTTTCTCCTGAATATATTCAGGAGAAAACGCATACACCCTTTTTGGCCAAGCAAGCAAGCGGGCAATGCAAATCTGCACTACAAAGAAGTATCACTTCCCACCGGTCAAAAGGGACATCCACAAAATGTGTAAAAACCAGAAAGGCAAGACAGGCCCTGGAGAACAGGGAGCCTTGTTATGCTGATGGGCGGGATGTAAATTGCCAACTGCCTCTCTGGAGGAGTGCATTGTGTTCCCTAAAACAAGTAAACAACAGAGCTACAGAGCCAAGGGCACTTCCAGTCTAGGGAATATACCTTGGGAAAACTGAAAATCAAAAAGACACAGCCACCCCAAAATTTAGGGCTGCACTGCTTACAAGGACCTCAACTTGGGTACACCTTAAATATCCCAGGAAATATAAAAATGGTTCAAAAAATTGTGGTACTTACGTACGATGGAATATCCCTCAGCCATGAAATCAATGTCATAAGACCAGTAGCAGCAAAATGGGTGGATTCAGGTACGATGATTCTAAGTGAAATAAGTCACACAGAAAAAGAAACTTATCATAAGATATCACTTATGAAGATCCTGTAAACATGGCTACACTTGAACTGAGTTAGGAAAGAGAACAGTGTCTCACATTTAGAAAACACTCTTATGCCTGCTTAAGGGGGAAGGAGAGGTGGGGTGATGCATAAAACCAGAGTTTGATATAAGCACAGGTACCGTTCCAAAAACCAACTATGGAATAGACAAGACCTACACCTTCCTCAGTGAAAGGGACTCAAAACCCCATATTTCCCGCAGAGGAATATATCTGACTAGTAAGAATCTTAAAACCTATGTATTGATATGTCTCCGTAAGGGAATCAAGTGTGTCTAGACTGGGATAAATATGGCAGTGAGAATCAGCTCAAACCCACTATAAAAAGGAATTTCAAAAATAAAACAAAAAAAACTGGGAAATTCTTTACAATTCCTTCAGGGTCTCTGATGAAACCTGAAATGACCCTATCTACAATGACAGCTGGATGTGGCATAAGGCTGGACACTTGGGACTGAGAGGATTGGTGAGATTGGGTGAGCAAATGCAGACCCTTTAAAGCAATAATGCATGGCACACATTCCATGGGTCCCAACTCTCCAGGTTGAAGGGAATATTACTACAGATATAACATGTACGGGAATCCTAGAGAACGGACACACTGTGAATACGAAAGGTTTCTAAAACTCAACGAATAGTCCCTCTCCTGGTGCTCCGGTTTGACTTTCCATCTGCTTTATTATCAACCTCCCAACTTGGAGAGACAGCCCCTTTAACCTCCTGGTTCGCACAGGTTGCCAATTTGGCAGAGGATGAAAGGGAAGAGGGAGAACCAATGAGAGAGTAGCTGTTAGGCATTTGGACGGGCACATATCACTGTAATTTCCCGGCAGGAAGAAGAATTAACCAAAGTCTCAGCCACCCACCGGGAATCAGTATAGATCCTGAACCAAAATTTTGGACTTGCGGTCAGCTCACCAAAAACGAGTTGAAAAATGGAGCTCAGGGGCACAGCAATTCACAAACTGGCCGAGTAATAAAGGACAACTATCGTCCAAAAATCTGTTGAGGGAAGGCAACGAGGCGGACTTGAAAGCGAGGCAGAATAGCAGGAAACAGATTTCCAGAGGTACGTTGGAATCGACTTAAAGCACAGGAAGAGGGGCACAACTTCGACAATGATGCACTTGGCCCAAAAGGGCGTATGCGTTTTCTCCTGAATATATTCAGGAGAAAACGCATACGCCCTTTTTGGCCAAGCAAGCAAGCGGGCAATGCAAATCTGCACTACAAAGAAGTATCACTTCCCACCGGTCAAAAGGGACATCCACAAAATTTGTAAAAACCAGAAAGGCAAGACAGGCCCTGGAGAACAGGGAGCCTTGTTATGCTGATGGGCGGGATGTAAATTGCCAACTGCCTCTCTGGAGGCGTGCATTGTGTTCCCTAAAACAAGTAAACAACAGAGCTACAGAGCCAAGGGCACTTCCAGTCTAGGGAATATACCTTGGGAAAACTGAAAATCAAAAAGACACAGCCACCCCAAAATTTAGGGCTGCACTGCTTACAAGGACCTCAACTTGGGTACACCTTAAATATCCCAGGAAATATAAAAATGGTTCAAAAAATTGTGGTACTTACGTACGATGGAATATCCCTCAGCCATGAAATCAATGTCATAAGACCAGTAGCAGCAAAATGGGTGGATTCAGGTACGATGATTCTAAGTGAAATAAGTCACAGAGAAAAAGAAACTTATCATAAGATATCACTTATGAAGATCCTGTAAACATGGCTACACTTGAACTGAGTTAGGAAAGAGAACAGTGTCTCACATTTAGAAAACACTCTTATGCCTGCTTAAGGGGGAAGGAGAGGTGGGGTGATGCATAAAACCAGAGTTTGATATAAGCACAGGTACCGTTCCAAAAACCAACTATGGAATAGACAAGACCTACACCTTCCTCAGTGAAAGGGACTCAAAACCCCATATTTCCCACAGAGGAATATATCTGACTAGTAAGAATCTTAAAACCTATGTATTGATATGTCTCCGTAAGGGAATCAAGTGTGTCTAGACTGGCACAAACATGGCAGCGAGAATCAGCTCAAACCCACTATAAAAAGGAATTTCAAAAACAAAACAAAAAAAACTGGGAAATTCTTTACAATTCCTTCAGGGTCTCTGATGAAACCTGAAATGACCCTATCTACAATGACAGCTGGATGTGGCATAAGGTTGGACACTTGGGACTGAGAGGATTGGTGAGATTGGGTGAGCAAATGCAGACCCTTTAAAGCAATAATGCATGGCACACATTCCATGGGTCCCAACTCTCCAGGTTGAAGGGAATATTACTACAGATATAACATGTACGGGAATCCTAGAGAACGGACACACTGTGAATACGAAAGGTTTCTAAAACTCAACGAATAGTCCCTCTCCTGGTGCTCCGGTTTGACTTTCCATCTGCTTTATTATCAACCTCCCAACTTGGAGAGACAGCCCCTTTAACCTCCTGGTTCGCACAGGTTGCCAATTTGGCAGAGGATGAAAGGGAAGAGGGAGAACCAATGAGAGAGTAGCTGTTAGGCATTTGGACGGGCACATATCACTGTAATTTCCCGGCAGGAAGAAGAATTAACCAAAGTCTCAGCCACCCACCGGGAATCAGTATAGATCCTGAACCAAAATTTTGGACTTGCGGTCAGCTCACCAAAAACGAGTTGAAAAATGGAGCTCAGGGGCACAGCAATTCACAAACTGGCCGAGTAATAAAGGACAACTATCGTCCAAAAATCTGTTGAGGGAAGGCAACGAGGCGGACTTGAAAGTGAGGCAGAATAGCAGGAAACAGATTTCCAGAGGTACGTTGGAATCGCCTTTAAAGCACAGGAAGAGGGGCACAACTTCGACAATGATGCACTTGGCCCAAAAGGGCGTATGCGTTTTCTCCTGAATATATTCAGGAGAAAACGCATACACCCTTTTTGGCCAAGCAAGCAAGCGGGCAATGCAAATCTGCACTACAAAGAAGTATCACTTCCCACCGGTCAAAAGGGACATCCACAAAATGTGTAAAAACCAGAAAGGCAAGACAGGCCCTGGAGAACAGGGAGCCTTGTTATGCTGATGGGCGGGATGTAAATTGCCAACTGCCTCTCTGGAGGAGTGCATTGTGTTCCCTAAAACAAGTAAACAACAGAGCTACAGAGCCAAGGGCACTTCCAGTCTAGGGAATATACCTTGGGAAAACTGAAAATCAAAAAGACACAGCCACCCCAAAATTTAGGGCTGCACTGCTTACAAGGACCTCAACTTGGGTACACCTTAAATATCCCAGGAAATATAAAAATGGTTCAAAAAATTGTGGTACTTACGTACGATGGAATATCCCTCAGCCATGAAATCAATGTCATAAGACCAGTAGCAGCAAAATGGGTGGATTCAGGTACGATGATTCTAAGTGAAATAAGTCACACAGAAAAAGAAACTTATCATAAGATATCACTTATGAAGATCCTGTAAACATGGCTACACTTGAACTGAGTTAGGAAAGAGAACAGTGTCTCACATTTAGAAAACACTCTTATGCCTGCTTAAGGGGGAAGGAGAGGTGGGGTGATGCATAAAACCAGAGTTTGATATAAGCACAGGTACCGTTCCAAAAACCAACTATGGAATAGACAAGACCTACACCTTCCTCAGTGAAAGGGACTCAAAACCCCATATTTCCCGCAGAGGAATATATCTGACTAGTAAGAATCTTAAAACCTATGTATTGATATGTCTCCGTAAGGGAATCAAGTGTGTCTAGACTGGGATAAATATGGCAGTGAGAATCAGCTCAAACCCACTATAAAAAGGAATTTCAAAAATAAAACAAAAAAAAACTGGGAAATTCTTTACAATTCCTTCAGGGTCTCTGATGAAACCTGAAATGACCCTATCTACAATGACAGCTGGATGTGGCATAAGGCTGGACACTTGGGACTGAGAGGATTGGTGAGATTGGGTGAGCAAATGCAGACCCTTTAAAGCAATAATGCATGGCACACATTCCATGGGTCCCAACTCTCCAGGTTGAAGGGAATATTACTACAGATATAACATGTACGGGAATCCTAGAGAACGGACACACTGTGAATACGAAAGGTTTCTAAAACTCAACGAATAGTCCCTCTCCTGGTGCTCCGGTTTGACTTTCCATCTGCTTTATTATCAACCTCCCAACTTGGAGAGACAGCCCCTTTAACCTCCTGGTTCGCACAGGTTGCCAATTTGGCAGAGGATGAAAGGGAAGAGGGAGAACCAATGAGAGAGTAGCTGTTAGGCATTTGGACGGGCACATATCACTGTAATTTCCCGGCAGGAAGAAGAATTAACCAAAGTCTCAGCCACCCACCGGGAATCAGTATAGATCCTGAACCAAAATTTTGGACTTGCGGTCAGCTCACCAAAAACGAGTTGAAAAATGGAGCTCAGGGGCACAGCAATTCACAAACTGGCCGAGTAATAAAGGACAACTATCGTCCAAAAATCTGTTGAGGGAAGGCAACGAGGCGGACTTGAAAGCGAGGCAGAATAGCAGGAAACAGATTTCCAGAGGTACGTTGGAATCGACTTTAAAGCACAGGAAGAGGGGCACAACTTCGACAATGATGCACTTGGCCCAAAAGGGCGTATGCGTTTTCTCCTGAATATATTCAGGAGAAAACGCATACGCCCTTTTTGGCCAAGCAAGCAAGCGGGCAATGCAAATCTGCACTACAAAGAAGTATCACTTCCCACCGGTCAAAAGGGACATCCACAAAATTTGTAAAAACCAGAAAGGCAAGACAGGCCCTGGAGAACAGGGAGCCTTGTTATGCTGATGGGCGGGATGTAAATTGCCAACTGCCTCTCTGGAGGCGTGCATTGTGTTCCCTAAAACAAGTAAACAACAGAGCTACAGAGCCAAGGGCACTTCCAGTCTAGGGAATATACCTTGGGAAAACTGAAAATCAAAAAGACACAGCCACCCCAAAATTTAGGGCTGCACTGCTTACAAGGACCTCAACTTGGGTACACCTTAAATATCCCAGGAAATATAAAAATGGTTCAAAAAATTGTGGTACTTACGTACGATGGAATATCCCTCAGCCATGAAATCAATGTCATAAGACCAGTAGCAGCAAAATGGGTGGATTCAGGTACGATGATTCTAAGTGAAATAAGTCACAGAGAAAAAGAAACTTATCATAAGATATCACTTATGAAGATCCTGTAAACATGGCTACACTTGAACTGAGTTAGGAAAGAGAACAGTGTCTCACATTTAGAAAACACTCTTATGCCTGCTTAAGGGGGAAGGAGAGGTGGGGTGATGCATAAAACCAGAGTTTGATATAAGCACAGGTACCGTTCCAAAAACCAACTATGGAATAGACAAGACCTACACCTTCCTCAGTGAAAGGGACTCAAAACCCCATATTTCCCACAGAGGAATATATCTGACTAGTAAGAATCTTAAAACCTATGTATTGATATGTCTCCGTAAGGGAATCAAGTGTGTCTAGACTGGCACAAACATGGCAGCGAGAATCAGCTCAAACCCACTATAAAAAGGAATTTCAAAAACAAAACAAAAAAAACTGGGAAATTCTTTACAATTCCTTCAGGGTCTCTGATGAAACCTGAAATGACCCTATCTACAATGACAGCTGGATGTGGCATAAGGTTGGACACTTGGGACTGAGAGGATTGGTGAGATTGGGTGAGCAAATGCAGACCCTTTAAAGCAATAATGCATGGCACACATTCCATGGGTCCCAACTCTCCAGGTTGAAGGGAATATTACTACAGATATAACATGTACGGGAATCCTAGAGAACGGACACACTGTGAATACGAAAGGTTTCTAAAACTCAACGAATAGTCCCTCTCCTGGTGCTCCGGTTTGACTTTCCATCTGCTTTATTATCAACCTCCCAACTTGGAGAGACAGCCCCTTTAACCTCCTGGTTCGCACAGGTTGCCAATTTGGCAGAGGATGAAAGGGAAGAGGGAGAACCAATGAGAGAGTAGCTGTTAGGCATTTGGACGGGCACATATCACTGTAATTTCCCGGCAGGAAGAAGAATTAACCAAAGTCTCAGCCACCCACCGGGAATCAGTATAGATCCTGAACCAAAATTTTGGACTTGCGGTCAGCTCACCAAAAACGAGTTGAAAAATGGAGCTCAGGGGCACAGCAATTCACAAACTGGCCGAGTAATAAAGGACAACTATCGTCCAAAAATCTGTTGAGGGAAGGCAACGAGGCGGACTTGAAAGTGAGGCAGAATAGCAGGAAACAGATTTCCAGAGGTACGTTGGAATCGCCTTTAAAGCACAGGAAGAGGGGCACAACTTCGACAATGATGCACTTGGCCCAAAAGGGCGTATGCGTTTTCTCCTGAATATATTCAGGAGAAAACGCATACACCCTTTTTGGCCAAGCAAGCAAGCGGGCAATGCAAATCTGCACTACAAAGAAGTATCACTTCCCACCGGTCAAAAGGGACATCCACAAAATGTGTAAAAACCAGAAAGGCAAGACAGGCCCTGGAGAACAGGGAGCCTTGTTATGCTGATGGGCGGGATGTAAATTGCCAACTGCCTCTCTGGAGGAGTGCATTGTGTTCCCTAAAACAAGTAAACAACAGAGCTACAGAGCCAAGGGCACTTCCAGTCTAGGGAATATACCTTGGGAAAACTGAAAATCAAAAAGACACAGCCACCCCAAAATTTAGGGCTGCACTGCTTACAAGGACCTCAACTTGGGTACACCTTAAATATCCCAGGAAATATAAAAATGGTTCAAAAAATTGTGGTACTTACGTACGATGGAATATCCCTCAGCCATGAAATCAATGTCATAAGACCAGTAGCAGCAAAATGGGTGGATTCAGGTACGATGATTCTAAGTGAAATAAGTCACACAGAAAAAGAAACTTATCATAAGATATCATTTATGAAGATCCTGTAAACATGGCTACACTTGAACTGAGTTAGGAAAGAGAACAGTGTCTCACATTTAGAAAACACTCTTATGCCTGCTTAAGGGGGAAGGAGAGGTGGGGTGATGCATAAAACCAGAGTTTGATATAAGCACAGGTACCGTTCCAAAAACCAACTATGGAATAGACAAGACCTACACCTTCCTCAGTGAAAGGGACTCAAAACCCCATATTTCCCGCAGAGGAATATATCTGACTAGTAAGAATCTTAAAACCTATGTATTGATATGTCTCCGTAAGGGAATCAAGTGTGTCTAGACTGGGATAAATATGGCAGTGAGAATCAGCTCAAACCCACTATAAAAAGGAATTTCAAAAATAAAACAAAAAAAACTGGGAAATTCTTTACAATTCCTTCAGGTTCTCTGATGAAACCTGAAATGACCCTATCTACAATGACAGCTGGATGTGGCATAAGGCTGGACACTTGGGACTGAGAGGATTGGTGAGATTGGGTGAGCAAATGCAGACCCTTTAAAGCAATAATGCATGGCACACATTCCATGGGCCCCAACTCTCCAGGTTGAAGGGAATATTACTACAGATATAACATGTACGGGAATCCTAGAGAACGGACACACTGTGAATACGAAAGGTTTCTAAAACTCAACGAATAGTCCCTCTCCTGGTGCTCCGGTTTGACTTTCCATCTGCTTTATTATCAACCTCCCAACTTGGAGAGACAGCCCCTTTAACCTCCTGGTTCGCACAGGTTGCCAATTTGGCAGAGGATGAAAGGGAAGAGGGAGAACCAATGAGAGAGTAGCTGTTAGGCATTTGGACGGGCACATATCACTGTAATTTCCCGGCAGGAAGAAGAATTAACCAAAGTCTCAGCCACCCACCGGGAATCAGTATAGATCCTGAACCAAAATTTTGGACTTGCGGTCAGCTCACCAAAAACGAGTTGAAAAATGGAGCTCAGGGGCACAGCAATTCACAAACTGGCCGAGTAATAAAGGACAACTATCGTCCAAAAATCTGTTGAGGGAAGGCAACGAGGCGGACTTGAAAGCGAGCCAGAATAGCAGGAAACAGATTTCAAGAGGTACGTTGGAATCGCCTTTAAAGCACAGGAAGAGGGGCACAACTTCGACAATGATGCACTTGGACAAAAAGGGCGTATGCGTTTTCTCCTGAATATATTCAGGAGAAAACGCATACGCCCTTTTTGGCCAAGCAAGCAAGCGGGCAATGCAAATCTGCACTACAAAGAAGTATCACTTCCCACCGGTCAAAAGGGACATCCACAAAATGTGTAAAAACCAGAAAGGCAAGACAGGCCCTGGAGAACAGGGAGCCTTGTTATGCTGATGGGCGGGATGTAAATTGCCAACTGCCTCTCTGGAGGAGTGCATTGTGTTCCCTAAAACAAGTAAACAACAGAGCTACAGAGCCAAGGGCACTTCCAGTCTAGGGAATATACCTTGGGAAAACTGAAAATCAAAAAGACACAGCCACCCCAAAATTTAGGGCTGCACTGCTTACAAGGACCTCAACTTGGGTACACCTTAAATATCCCAGGAAATATAAAAATGGTTCAAAAAATTGTGGTACTTACGTACGATGGAATATCCCTCAGCCATGAAATCAATGTCATAAGACCAGTAGCAGCAAAATGGGTGGATTCAGGTACGATGATTCTAAGTGAAATAAGTCACACAGAAAAAGAAACTTATCATAAGATATCACTTATGAAGATCCTGTAAACATGGCTACACTTGAACTGAGTTAGGAAAGAGAACAGTGTCTCACATTTAGAAAACACTCTTATGCCTGCTTAAGGGGGAAGGAGAGGTGGGGTGATGCATAAAACCAGAGTTTGATATAAGCACAGGTACCGTTCCAAAAACCAACTATGGAATAGACAAGACCTACACCTTCCTCAGTGAAAGGGACTCAAAACCCCATATTTCCCGCAGAGGAATATATCTGACTAGTAAGAATCTTAAAACCTATGTATTGATATGTCTCCGTAAGGGAATCAAGTGTGTCTAGACTGGCACAAACATGGCAGCGAGAATCAGCTCAAACCCACTATAAAAAGGAATTTCAAAAACAAAACAAAAAAAAACTGGGAAATTCTTTACAATTCCTTCAGGGTCTCTGATGAAACCTGAAATGACCCTATCTACAATGACAGCTGGATGTGGCATAAGGCTGGACACTTGGGACTGAGAGGATTGGTGAGATTGGGTGAGCAAATGCAGACCCTTTAAAGCAATAATGCATGGCACACATTCCATGGGTCCCAACTCTCCAGGTTGAAGGGAATATTACTACAGATATAACATGTACGGGAATCCTAGAGAACGGACACACTGTGAATACGAAAGGTTTCTAAAACTCAACGAATAGTCCCTCTCCTGGTGCTCCGGTTTGACTTTCCATCTGCTTTATTATCAACCTCCCAACTTGGAGAGACAGCCCCTTTAACCTCCTGGTTCGCACAGGTTGCCAATTTGGCAGAGGATGAAAGGGAAGAGGGAGAACCAATGAGAGAGTAGCTGTTAGGCATTTGGACGGGCACATATCACTGTAATTTCCCGGCAGGAAGAAGAATTAACCAAAGTCTCAGCCACCCACCGGGAATCAGTATAGATCCTGAACCAAAATTTTGGACTTGCGGTCAGCTCACCAAAAACGAGTTGAAAAATGGAGCTCAGGGGCACAGCAATTCACAAACTGGCCGAGTAATAAAGGACAACTATCGTCCAAAAATCTGTTGAGGGAAGGCAACGAGGCGGACTTGAAAGTGAGGCAGAATAGCAGGAAACAGATTTCCAGAGGTACGTTGGAATCGCCTTTAAAGCACAGGAAGAGGGGCACAACTTCGACAATGATGCACTTGGCCCAAAAGGGCGTATGCGTTTTCTCCTGAATATATTCAGGAGAAAACGCATACACCCTTTTTGGCCAAGCACGCAAGCGGGTAATGCAAATCTGCACTACAAAGAAGTATCACTTCCCACCGGTCAAAAGGGACATCCACAAAATGTGTAAAAACCAGAAAGGCAAGACAGGCCCTGGAGAACAGGGAGCCTTGTTATGCTGATGGGCGGGATGTAAATTGCCAACTGCCTCTCTGGAGGAGTGCATTGTGTTCCCTAAAACAAGTAAACAACAGAGCTACAGAGCCAAGGGCACTTCCAGTCTAGGGAATATACCTTGGGAAAACTGAAAATCAAAAAGACACAGCCACCCCAAAATTTAGGGCTGCACTGCTTACAAGGACCTCAACTTGGGTACACCTTAAATATCCCAGGAAATATAAAAATGGTTCAAAAAATTGTGGTACTTACGTACGATGGAATATCCCTCAGCCATGAAATCAATGTCATAAGACCAGTAGCAGCAAAATGGGTGGATTCAGGTACGATGATTCTAAGTGAAATAAGTCACACAGAAAAAGAAACTTATCATAAGATATCACTTATGAAGATCCTGTAAACATGGCTACACTTGAACTGAGTTAGGAAAGAGAACAGTGTCTCACATTTAGAAAACACTCTTATGCCTGCTTAAGGGGGAAGGAGAGGTGGGGTGATGCATAAAACCAGAGTTTGATATAAGCACAGGTACCGTTCCAAAAACCAACTATGGAATAGACAAGACCTACACCTTCCTCAGTGAAAGGGACTCAAAACCCCATATTTCCCGCAGAGGAATATATCTGACTAGTAAGAATCTTAAAACCTATGTATTGATATGTCTCCGTAAGGGAATCAAGTGTGTCTAGACTGGGATAAATATGGCAGTGAGAATCAGCTCAAACCCACTATAAAAAGGAATTTCAAAAACAAAACAAAAAAAACTGGGAAATTCTTTACAATTCCTTCAGGGTCTCTGATGAAACCTGAAATGACCCTATCTACAATGACAGCTGGATGTGGCATAAGGCTGGACACTTGGGACTGAGAGGATTGGTGAGATTGGGTGAGCAAATGCAGACCCTTTAAAGCAATAATGCATGGCACACATTCCATGGGTCCCAACTCTCCAGGTTGAAGGGAATATTACTACAGATATAACATGTACGGGAATCCTAGAGAACGGACACACTGTGAATACGAAAGGTTTCTAAAACTCAACGAATAGTCCCTCTCCTGGTGCTCCGGTTTGACTTTCCATCTGCTTTATTATCAACCTCCCAACTTGGAGAGACAGCCCCTTTAACCTCCTGGTTCGCACAGGTTGCCAATTTGGCAGAGGATGAAAGGGAAGAGGGAGAACCAATGAGAGAGTAGCTGTTAGGCATTTGGACGGGCACATATCACTGTAATTTCCCGGCAGGAAGAAGAATTAACCAAAGTCTCAGCCACCCACCGGGAATCAGTATAGATCCTGAACCAAAATTTTGGACTTGCGGTCAGCTCACCAAAAACGAGTTGAAAAATGGAGCTCAGGGGCACAGCAATTCACAAACTGGCCGAGTAATAAAGGACAACTATCGTCCAAAAATCTGTTGAGGGAAGGCAACGAGGCGGACTTGAAAGCGAGGCAGAATAGCAGGAAACAGATTTCCAGAGGTACGTTGGAATCGACTTTAAAGCACAGGAAGAGGGGCACAACTTCGACAATGATGCACTTGGCCCAAAAGGGCGTATGCGTTTTCTCCTGAATATATTCAGGAGAAAACGCATACGCCCTTTTTGGCCAAGCAAGCAAGCGGGCAATGCAAATCTGCACTACAAAGAAGTATCACTTCCCACCGGTCAAAAGGGACATCCACAAAATTTGTAAAAACCAGAAAGGCAAGACAGGCCCTGGAGAACAGGGAGCCTTGTTATGCTGATGGGCGGGATGTAAATTGCCAACTGCCTCTCTGGAGGCGTGCATTGTGTTCCCTAAAACAAGTAAACAACAGAGCTACAGAGCCAAGGGCACTTCCAGTCTAGGGAATATACCTTGGGAAAACTGAAAATCAAAAAGACACAGCCACCCCAAAATTTAGGGCTGCACTGCTTACAAGGACCTCAACTTGGGTACACCTTAAATATCCCAGGAAATATAAAAATGGTTCAAAAAATTGTGGTACTTACGTACGATGGAATATCCCTCAGCCATGAAATCAATGTCATAAGACCAGTAGCAGCAAAATGGGTGGATTCAGGTACGATGATTCTAAGTGAAATAAGTCACAGAGAAAAAGAAACTTATCATAAGATATCACTTATGAAGATCCTGTAAACATGGCTACACTTGAACTGAGTTAGGAAAGAGAACAGTGTCTCACATTTAGAAAACACTCTTATGCCTGCTTACGGGGGAAGGAGAGGTGGGGTGATGCATAAAACCAGAGTTTGATATAAGCACAGGTACCGTTCCAAAAACCAACTATGGAATAGACAAGACCTACACCTTCCTCAGTGAAAGGGACTCAAAACCCCATATTTCCCGCAGAGGAATATATCTGACTAGTAAGAATCTTAAAACCTATGTATTGATATGTCTCCGTAAGGGAATCAAGTGTGTCTAGACTGGCACAAACATGGCAGCGAGAATCAGCTCAAACCCACTATAAAAAGGAATTTCAAAAACAAAACAAAAAAAAAACTGGGAAATTCTTTACAATTCCTTCAGGGTCTCTGATGAAACCTGAAATGACCCTATCTACAATGACAGCTGGATGTGGCATAAGGCTGGACACTTGGGACTGAGAGGATTGGTGAGATTGGGTGAGCAAATGCAGACCCTTTAAAGCAATAATGCATGGCACACATTCCATGGGTCCCAACTCTCCAGGTTGAAGGGAATATTACTACAGATATAACATGTACGGGAATCCTAGAGAACGGACACACTGTGAATACGAAAGGTTTCTAAAACTCAACGAATAGTCCCTCTCCTGGTGCTCCGGTTTGACTTTCCATCTGCTTTATTATCAACCTCCCAACTTGGAGAGACAGCCCCTTTAACCTCCTGGTTCGCACAGGTTGCCAATTTGGCAGAGGATGAAAGGGAAGAGGGAGAACCAATGAGAGAGTAGCTGTTAGGCATTTGGACGGGCACATATCACTGTAATTTCCCGGCAGGAAGAAGAATTAACCAAAGTCTCAGCCACCCACCGGGAATCAGTATAGATCCTGAACCAAAATTTTGGACTTGCGGTCAGCTCACCAAAAACGAGTTGAAAAATGGAGCTCAGGGGCACAGCAATTCACAAACTGGCCGAGTAATAAAGGACAACTATCGTCCAAAAATCTGTTGAGGGAAGGCAACGAGGCGGACTTGAAAGCGAGGCAGAATAGCAGGAAACAGATTTCAAGAGGTACGTTGGAATCGCCTTTAAAGCACAGGAAGAGGGGCACAACTTCGACAATGATGCACTTGGACAAAAAGGGCGTATGCGTTTTCTCCTGAATATATTCAGGAGAAAACGCATACGCCCTTTTTGGCCAAGCAAGCAAGCGGGCAATGCAAATCTGCACTACAAAGAAGTATCACTTCCCACCGGTCAAAAGGGACATCCACAAAATGTGTAAAAACCAGAAAGGCAAGACAGGCCCTGGAGAACAGGGAGCCTTGTTATGCTGATGGGCGGGATGTAAATTGCCAACTGCCTCTCTGGAGGAGTGCATTGTGTTCCCTAAAACAAGTAAACAACAGAGCTACAGAGCCAAGGGCACTTCCAGTCTAGGGAATATACCTTGGGAAAACTGAAAATCAAAAAGACACAGCCACCCCAAAATTTAGGGCTGCACTGCTTACAAGGACCTCAACTTGGGTACACCTTAAATATCCCAGGAAATATAAAAATGGTTCAAAAAATTGTGGTACTTACGTACGATGGAATATCCCTCAGCCATGAAATCAATGTCATAAGACCAGTAGCAGCAAAATGGGTGGATTCAGGTACGATGATTCTAAGTGAAATAAGTCACAGAGAAAAAGAAACTTATCATAAGATATCACTTATGAAGATCCTGTAAACATGGCTACACTTGAACTGAGTTAGGAAAGAGAACAGTGTCTCACATTTAGAAAACACTCTTATGCCTGCTTAAGGGGGAAGGAGAGGTGGGGTGATGCATAAAACCAGAGTTTGATATAAGCACAGGTACCGTTCCAAAAACCAACTATGGAATAGACAAGACCTACACCTTCCTCAGTGAAAGGGACTCAAAACCCCATATTTCCCGCAGAGGAATATATCTGACTAGTAAGAATCTTAAAACCTATGTATTGATATGTCTCCGTAAGGGAATCAAGTGTGTCTAGACTGGCACAAACATGGCAGCGAGAATCAGCTCAAACCCACTATAAAAAGGAATTTCAAAAACAAAACAAAAAAAAACTGGGAAATTCTTTACAATTCCTTCAGGGTCTCTGATGAAACCTGAAATGACCCTATCTACAATGACAGCTGGATGTGGCATAAGGCTGGACACTTGGGACTGAGAGGATTGGTGAGATTGGGTGAGCAAATGCAGACCCTTTAAAGCAATAATGCATGGCACACATTCCATGGGTCCCAACTCTCCAGGTTGAAGGGAATATTACTACAGATATAACATGTACGGGAATCCTAGAGAACGGACACACTGTGAATACGAAAGGTTTCTAAAACTCAACGAATAGTCCCTCTCCTGGTGCTCCGGTTTGACTTTCCATCTGCTTTATTATCAACCTCCCAACTTGGAGAGACAGCCCCTTTAACCTCCTGGTTCGCACAGGTTGCCAATTTGGCAGAGGATGAAAGGGAAGAGGGAGAACCAATGAGAGAGTAGCTGTTAGGCATTTGGACGGGCACATATCACTGTAATTTCCCGGCAGGAAGAAGAATTAACCAAAGTCTCAGCCACCCACCGGGAATCAGTATAGATCCTGAACCAAAATTTTGGACTTGCGGTCAGCTCACCAAAAACGAGTTGAAAAATGGAGCTCAGGGGCACAGCAATTCACAAACTGGCCGAGTAATAAAGGACAACTATCGTCCAAAAATCTGTTGAGGGAAGGCAACGAGGCGGACTTGAAAGTGAGGCAGAATAGCAGGAAACAGATTTCCAGAGGTACGTTGGAATCGCCTTTAAAGCACAGGAAGAGGGGCACAACTTCGACAATGATGCACTTGGCCCAAAAGGGCGTATGCGTTTTCTCCTGAATATATTCAGGAGAAAACGCATACACCCTTTTTGGCCAAGCAAGCAAGCGGGCAATGCAAATCTGCACTACAAAGAAGTATCACTTCCCACCGGTCAAAAGGGACATCCACAAAATGTGTAAAAACCAGAAAGGCAAGACAGGCCCTGGAGAACAGGGAGCCTTGTTATGCTGATGGGCGGGATGTAAATTGCCAACTGCCTCTCTGGAGGAGTGCATTGTGTTCCCTAAAACAAGTAAACAACAGAGCTACAGAGCCAAGGGCACTTCCAGTCTAGGGAATATACCTTGGGAAAACTGAAAATCAAAAAGACACAGCCACCCCAAAATTTAGGGCTGCACTGCTTACAAGGACCTCAACTTGGGTACACCTTAAATATCCCAGGAAATATAAAAATGGTTCAAAAAATTGTGGTACTTACGTACGATGGAATATCCCTCAGCCATGAAATCAATGTCATAAGACCAGTAGCAGCAAAATGGGTGGATTCAGGTACGATGATTCTAAGTGAAATAAGTCACACAGAAAAAGAAACTTATCATAAGATATCACTTATGAAGATCCTGTAAACATGGCTACACTTGAACTGAGTTAGGAAAGAGAACAGTGTCTCACATTTAGAAAACACTCTTATGCCTGCTTAAGGGGGAAGGAGAGGTGGGGTGATGCATAAAACCAGAGTTTGATATAAGCACAGGTACCGTTCCAAAAACCAACTATGGAATAGACAAGACCTACACCTTCCTCAGTGAAAGGGACTCAAAACCCCATATTTCCCGCAGAGGAATATATCTGACTAGTAAGAATCTTAAAACCTATGTATTGATATGTCTCCGTAAGGGAATCAAGTGTGTCTAGACTGGGATAAATATGGCAGTGAGAATCAGCTCAAACCCACTATAAAAAGGAATTTCAAAAATAAAACAAAAAAAACTGGGAAAGAAATTCTTTACAATTCCTTCAGGTCTCTGATGAAACCTGAAATGACCCTATCTACAATGACAGCTGGATGTGGCATAAGGCTGGACACTTGGGACTGAGAGGATTGGTGAGATTGGGTGAGCAAATGCAGACCCTTTAAAGCAATAATGCATGGCACACATTCCATGGGTCCCAACTCTCCAGGTTGAAGGGAATATTACTACAGATATAACATGTACGGGAATCCTAGAGAACGGACACACTGTGAATACGAAAGGTTTCTAAAACTCAACGAATAGTCCCTCTCCTGGTGCTCCGGTTTGACTTTCCATCTGCTTTATTATCAACCTCCCAACTTGGAGAGACAGCCCCTTTAACCTCCTGGTTCGCACAGGTTGCCAATTTGCAGAGGATGAAAGGGAAGAGGGAGAACCAATGAGAGAGTAGCTGTTAGGCATTTGGACGGGCACATATCACTGTAATTTCCCGGCAGGAAGAAGAATTAACCAAAGTCTCAGCCACCCACCGGGAATCAGTATAGATCCTGAACCAAAATTTTGGACTTGCGGTCAGCTCACCAAAAACGAGTTGAAAAATGGAGCTCAGGGGCACAGCAATTCACAAACTGGCCGAGTAATAAAGGACAACTATCGTCCAAAATCTGTTGAGGGAAGGCAACGAGGGCGGACTTGAAAGCGAGGCAGAATAGCAGGAACAGATTTCCAGAGGTACGTTGGAATCGACTTTAAAGCACAGGAAGAGGGGCACAACTTCGACAATGATGCACTTGGCCCAAAAGGGCGTATGCGTTTTCTCCTGAATATATTCAGGAGAAAACGCATACGCCCTTTTTGGCCAAGCAAGCAAGCGGGCAATGCAAATCTGCACTACAAAGAAGTATCACTTCCCACCGGTCAAAAGGGACATCCACAAAATTTGTAAAAACCAGAAAGGCAAGACAGGCCCTGGAGAACAGGGAGCCTTGTTATGCTGATGGGCGGGATGTAAATTGCCAACTGCCTCTCTGGAGGCGTGCATTGTGTTCCCTAAAACAAGTAAACAACAGAGCTACAGAGCCAAGGGCACTTCCAGTCTAGGGAATATACCTTGGGAAAACTGAAAATCAAAAAGACACAGCCACCCCAAAATTTAGGGCTGCACTGCTTACAAGGACCTCAACTTGGGTACACCTTAAATATCCCAGGAAATATAAAAATGGTTCAAAAAATTGTGGTACTTACGTACGATGGAATATCCCTCAGCCATGAAATCAATGTCATAAGACCAGTAGCAGCAAAATGGGTGGATTCAGGTACGATGATTCTAAGTGAAATAAGTCACAGAGAAAAAGAAACTTATCATAAGATATCACTTATGAAGATCCTGTAAACATGGCTACACTTGAACTGAGTTAGGAAAGAGAACAGTGTCTCACATTTAGAAAACACTCTTATGCCTGCTTAAGGGGGAAGGAGAGGTGGGGTGATGCATAAAACCAGAGTTTGATATAAGCACAGGTACCGTTCCAAAAACCAACTATGGAATAGACAAGACCTACACCTTCCTCAGTGAAAGGGACTCAAAACCCCATATTTCCCACAGAGGAATATATCTGACTAGTAAGAATCTTAAAACCTATGTATTGATATGTCTCCGTAAGGGAATCAAGTGTGTCTAGACTGGCACAAACATGGCAGCGAGAATCAGCTCAAACCCACTATAAAAAGGAATTTCAAAAACAAAACAAAAAAAACTGGGAAATTCTTTACAATTCCTTCAGGGTCTCTGATGAAACCTGAAATGACCCTATCTACAATGACAGCTGGATGTGGCATAAGGTTGGACACTTGGGACTGAGAGGATTGGTGAGATTGGGTGAGCAAATGCAGACCCTTTAAAGCAATAATGCATGGCACACATTCCATGGGTCCCAACTCTCCAGGTTGAAGGGAATATTACTACAGATATAACATGTACGGGAATCCTAGAGAACGGACACACTGTGAATACGAAAGGTTTCTAAAACTCAACGAATAGTCCCTCTCCTGGTGCTCCGGTTTGACTTTCCATCTGCTTTATTATCAACCTCCCAACTTGGAGAGACAGCCCTTTAACCTCCTGGTTCGCACAGGTTGCCAATTTGGCAGAGGATGAAAGGGAAGAGGGAGAACCAATGAGAGAGTAGCTGTTAGGCATTTGGACGGGCACATATCACTGTAATTTCCCGGCAGGAAGAAGAATTAACCAAAGTCTCAGCCACCCACCGGGAATCAGTATAGATCCTGAACCAAAATTTTGGACTTGCGGTCAGCTCACCAAAAACGAGTTGAAAAATGGAGCTCAGGGGCACAGCAATTCACAAACTGGCCGAGTAATAAAGGACAACTATCGTCCAAAAATCTGTTGAGGGAAGGCAACGAGGCGGACTTGAAAGTGAGGCAGAATAGCAGGAAACAGATTTCCAGAGGTACGTTGGAATCGCCTTTAAAGCACAGGAAGAGGGGCACAACTTCGACAATGATGCACTTGGCCCAAAAGGGCGTATGCGTTTTCTCCTGAATATATTCAGGAGAAAACGCATACACCCTTTTTGGCCAAGCAAGCAAGCGGGCAATGCAAATCTGCACTACAAAGAAGTATCACTTCCCACCGGTCAAAAGGGACATCCACAAAATGTGTAAAAACCAGAAAGGCAAGACAGGCCCTGGAGAACAGGGAGCCTTGTTATGCTGATGGGCGGGATGTAAATTGCCAACTGCCTCTCTGGAGGAGTGCATTGTGTTCCCTAAAACAAGTAAACAACAGAGCTACAGAGCCAAGGGCACTTCCAGTCTAGGGAATATACCTTGGGAAAACTGAAAATCAAAAAGACACAGCCACCCCAAAATTTAGGGCTGCACTGCTTACAAGGACCTCAACTTGGGTACACCTTAAATATCCCAGGAAATATAAAAATGGTTCAAAAAATTGTGGTACTTACGTACGATGGAATATCCCTCAGCCATGAAATCAATGTCATAAGACCAGTAGCAGCAAAATGGGTGGATTCAGGTACGATGATTCTAAGTGAAATAAGTCACACAGAAAAAGAAACTTATCATAAGATATCACTTATGAAGATCCTGTAAACATGGCTACACTTGAACTGAGTTAGGAAAGAGAACAGTGTCTCACATTTAGAAAACACTCTTATGCCTGCTTAAGGGGGAAGGAGAGGTGGGGTGATGCATAAAACCAGAGTTTGATATAAGCACAGGTACCGTTCCAAAAACCAACTATGGAATAGACAAGACCTACACCTTCCTCAGTGAAAGGGACTCAAAACCCCATATTTCCCGCAGAGGAATATATCTGACTAGTAAGAATCTTAAAACCTATGTATTGATATGTCTCCGTAAGGGAATCAAGTGTGTCTAGACTGGGATAAATATGGCAGTGAGAATCAGCTCAAACCCACTATAAAAAGGAATTTCAAAAATAAAACAAAAAAAAACTGGGAAATTCTTTACAATTCCTTCAGGGTCTCTGATGAAACCTGAAATGACCCTATCTACAATGACAGCTGGATGTGGCATAAGGCTGGACACTTGGGACTGAGAGGATTGGTGAGATTGGGTGAGCAAATGCAGACCCTTTAAAGCAATAATGCATGGCACACATTCCATGGGTCCCAACTCTCCAGGTTGAAGGGAATATTACTACAGATATAACATGTACGGGAATCCTAGAGAACGGACACACTGTGAATACGAAAGGTTTCTAAAACTCAACGAATAGTCCCTCTCCTGGTGCTCCGGTTTGACTTTCCATCTGCTTTATTATCAACCTCCCAACTTGGAGAGACAGCCCCTTTAACCTCCTGGTTCGCACAGGTTGCCAATTTGGCAGAGGATGAAAGGGAAGAGGGAGAACCAATGAGAGAGTAGCTGTTAGGCATTTGGACGGGCACATATCACTGTAATTTCCCGGCAGGAAGAAGAATTAACCAAAGTCTCAGCCACCCACCGGGAATCAGTATAGATCCTGAACCAAAATTTTGGACTTGCGGTCAGCTCACCAAAAACGAGTTGAAAAATGGAGCTCAGGGGCACAGCAATTCACAAACTGGCCGAGTAATAAAGGACAACTATCGTCCAAAAATCTGTTGAGGGAAGGCAACGAGGCGGACTTGAAAGCGAGGCAGAATAGCAGGAAACAGATTTCCAGAGGTACGTTGGAATCGACTTTAAAGCACAGGAAGAGGGGCACAACTTCGACAATGATGCACTTGGCCCAAAAGGGCGTATGCGTTTTCTCCTGAATATATTCAGGAGAAAACGCATACGCCCTTTTTGGCCAAGCAAGCAAGCGGGCAATGCAAATCTGCACTACAAAGAAGTATCACTTCCCACCGGTCAAAAGGGACATCCACAAAATTTGTAAAAACCAGAAAGGCAAGACAGGCCCTGGAGAACAGGGAGCCTTGTTATGCTGATGGGCGGGATGTAAATTGCCAACTGCCTCTCTGGAGGCGTGCATTGTGTTCCCTAAAACAAGTAAACAACAGAGCTACAGAGCCAAGGGCACTTCCAGTCTAGGGAATATACCTTGGGAAAACTGAAAATCAAAAAGACACAGCCACCCCAAAATTTAGGGCTGCACTGCTTACAAGGACCTCAACTTGGGTACACCTTAAATATCCCAGGAAATATAAAAATGGTTCAAAAAATTGTGGTACTTACGTACGATGGAATATCCCTCAGCCATGAAATCAATGTCATAAGACCAGTAGCAGCAAAATGGGTGGATTCAGGTACGATGATTCTAAGTGAAATAAGTCACAGAGAAAAAGAAACTTATCATAAGATATCACTTATGAAGATCCTGTAAACATGGCTACACTTGAACTGAGTTAGGAAAGAGAACAGTGTCTCACATTTAGAAAACACTCTTATGCCTGCTTAAGGGGGAAGGAGAGGTGGGGTGATGCATAAAACCAGAGTTTGATATAAGCACAGGTACCGTTCCAAAAACCAACTATGGAATAGACAAGACCTACACCTTCCTCAGTGAAAGGGACTCAAAACCCCATATTTCCCACAGAGGAATATATCTGACTAGTAAGAATCTTAAAACCTATGTATTGATATGTCTCCGTAAGGGAATCAAGTGTGTCTAGACTGGCACAAACATGGCAGCGAGAATCAGCTCAAACCCACTATAAAAAGGAATTTCAAAAACAAAACAAAAAAAACTGGGAAATTCTTTACAATTCCTTCAGGGTCTCTGATGAAACCTGAAATGACCCTATCTACAATGACAGCTGGATGTGGCATAAGGTTGGACACTTGGGACTGAGAGGATTGGTGAGATTGGGTGAGCAAATGCAGACCCTTTAAAGCAATAATGCATGGCACACATTCCATGGGTCCCAACTCTCCAGGTTGAAGGGAATATTACTACAGATATAACATGTACGGGAATCCTAGAGAACGGACACACTGTGAATACGAAAGGTTTCTAAAACTCAACGAATAGTCCCTCTCCTGGTGCTCCGGTTTGACTTTCCATCTGCTTTATTATCAACCTCCCAACTTGGAGAGACAGCCCCTTTAACCTCCTGGTTCGCACAGGTTGCCAATTTGGCAGAGGATGAAAGGGAAGAGGGAGAACCAATGAGAGAGTAGCTGTTAGGCATTTGGACGGGCACATATCACTGTAATTTCCCGGCAGGAAGAAGAATTAACCAAAGTCTCAGCCACCCACCGGGAATCAGTATAGATCCTGAACCAAAATTTTGGACTTGCGGTCAGCTCACCAAAAACGAGTTGAAAAATGGAGCTCAGGGGCACAGCAATTCACAAACTGGCCGAGTAATAAAGGACAACTATCGTCCAAAAATCTGTTGAGGGAAGGCAACGAGGCGGACTTGAAAGTGAGGCAGAATAGCAGGAAACAGATTTCCAGAGGTACGTTGGAATCGCCTTTAAAGCACAGGAAGAGGGGCACAACTTCGACAATGATGCACTTGGCCCAAAAGGGCGTATGCGTTTTCTCCTGAATATATTCAGGAGAAAACGCATACACCCTTTTTGGCCAAGCAAGCAAGCGGGCAATGCAAATCTGCACTACAAAGAAGTATCACTTCCCACCGGTCAAAAGGGACATCCACAAAATGTGTAAAAACCAGAAAGGCAAGACAGGCCCTGGAGAACAGGGAGCCTTGTTATGCTGATGGGCGGGATGTAAATTGCCAACTGCCTCTCTGGAGGAGTGCATTGTGTTCCCTAAAACAAGTAAACAACAGAGCTACAGAGCCAAGGGCACTTCCAGTCTAGGGAATATACCTTGGGAAAACTGAAAATCAAAAAGACACAGCCACCCCAAAATTTAGGGCTGCACTGCTTACAAGGACCTCAACTTGGGTACACCTTAAATATCCCAGGAAATATAAAAATGGTTCAAAAAATTGTGGTACTTACGTACGATGGAATATCCCTCAGCCATGAAATCAATGTCATAAGACCAGTAGCAGCAAAATGGGTGGATTCAGGTACGATGATTCTAAGTGAAATAAGTCACACAGAAAAAGAAACTTATCATAAGATATCACTTATGAAGATCCTGTAAACATGGCTACACTTGAACTGAGTTAGGAAAGAGAACAGTGTCTCACATTTAGAAAACACTCTTATGCCTGCTTAAGGGGGAAGGAGAGGTGGGGTGATGCATAAAACCAGAGTTTGATATAAGCACAGGTACCGTTCCAAAAACCAACTATGGAATAGACAAGACCTACACCTTCCTCAGTGAAAGGGACTCAAAACCCCATATTTCCCGCAGAGGAATATATCTGACTAGTAAGAATCTTAAAACCTATGTATTGATATGTCTCCGTAAGGGAATCAAGTGTGTCTAGACTGGGATAAATATGGCAGTGAGAATCAGCTCAAACCCACTATAAAAAGGAATTTCAAAAATAAAACAAAAAAAAACTGGGAAATTCTTTACAATTCCTTCAGGGTCTCTGATGAAACCTGAAATGACCCTATCTACAATGACAGCTGGATGTGGCATAAGGCTGGACACTTGGGACTGAGAGGATTGGTGAGATTGGGTGAGCAAATGCAGACCCTTTAAAGCAATAATGCATGGCACACATTCCATGGGTCCCAACTCTCCAGGTTGAAGGGAATATTACTACAGATATAACATGTACGGGAATCCTAGAGAACGGACACACTGTGAATACGAAAGGTTTCTAAAACTCAACGAATAGTCCCTCTCCTGGTGCTCCGGTTTGACTTTCCATCTGCTTTATTATCAACCTCCCAACTTGGAGAGACAGCCCCTTTAACCTCCTGGTTCGCACAGGTTGCCAATTTGGCAGAGGATGAAAGGGAAGAGGGAGAACCAATGAGAGAGTAGCTGTTAGGCATTTGGACGGGCACATATCACTGTAATTTCCCGGCACGAAGAAGAATTAACCAAAGTCTCAGCCACCCACCGGGAATCAGTATAGATCCTGAACCAAAATTTTGGACTTGCGGTCAGCTCACCAAAAACGAGTTGAAAAATGGAGCTCAGGGGCACAGCAATTCACAAACTGGCCGAGTAATAAAGGACAACTATCGTCCAAAAATCTGTTGAGGGAAGGCAACGAGGCGGACTTGAAAGCGAGGCAGAATAGCAGGAAACAGATTTCCAGAGGTACGTTGGAATCGACTTTAAAGCACAGGAAGAGGGGCACAACTTCGACAATGATGCACTTGGCCCAAAAGGGCGTATGCGTTTTCTCCTGAATATATTCAGGAGAAAACGCATACGCCCTTTTTGGCCAAGCAAGCAAGCGGGCAATGCAAATCTGCACTACAAAGAAGTATCACTTCCCACCGGTCAAAAGGGACATCCACAAAATTTGTAAAAACCAGAAAGGCAAGACAGGCCCTGGAGAACAGGGAGCCTTGTTATGCTGATGGGCGGGATGTAAATTGCCAACTGCCTCTCTGGAGGCGTGCATTGTGTTCCCTAAAACAAGTAAACAACAGAGCTACAGAGCCAAGGGCACTTCCAGTCTAGGGAATATACCTTGGGAAAACTGAAAATCAAAAAGACACAGCCACCCCAAAATTTAGGGCTGCACTGCTTACAAGGACCTCAACTTGGGTACACCTTAAATATCCCAGGAAATATAAAAATGGTTCAAAAAATTGTGGTACTTACGTACGATGGAATATCCCTCAGCCATGAAATCAATGTCATAAGACCAGTAGCAGCAAAATGGGTGGATTCAGGTACGATGATTCTAAGTGAAATAAGTCACACAGAAAAAGAAACTTATCATAAGATATCACTTATGAAGATCCTGTAAACATGGCTACACTTGAACTGAGTTAGGAAAGAGAACAGTGTCTCACATTTAGAAAACACTCTTATGCCTGCTTAAGGGGGAAGGAGAGGTGGGGTGATGCATAAAACCAGAGTTTGATATAAGCACAGGTACCGTTCCAAAAACCAACTATGGAATAGACAAGACCTACACCTTCCTCAGTGAAAGGGACTCAAAACCCCATATTTCCCACAGAGGAATATATCTGACTAGTAAGAATCTTAAAACCTATGTATTGATATGTCTCCGTAAGGGAATCAAGTGTGTCTAGACTGGCACAAACATGGCAGCGAGAATCAGCTCAAACCCACTATAAAAAGGAATTTCAAAAACAAAACAAAAAAAACTGGGAAATTCTTTACAATTCCTTCAGGGTCTCTGATGAAACCTGAAATGACCCTATCTACAATGACAGCTGGATGTGGCATAAGGTTGGACACTTGGGACTGAGAGGATTGGTGAGATTGGGTGAGCAAATGCAGACCCTTTAAAGCAATAATGCATGGCACACATTCCATGGGTCCCAACTCTCCAGGTTGAAGGGAATATTACTACAGATATAACATGTACGGGAATCCTAGAGAACGGACACACTGTGAATACGAAAGGTTTCTAAAACTCAACGAATAGTCCCTCTCCTGGTGCTCCGGTTTGACTTTCCATCTGCTTTATTATCAACCTCCCAACTTGGAGAGACAGCCCCTTTAACCTCCTGGTTCGGACAGGTTGCCAATTTGGCAGAGGATGAAAGGGAAGAGGGAGAACCAATGAGAGAGTAGCTGTTAGGCATTTGGACGGGCACATATCACTGTAATTTCCCGGCAGGAAGAAGAATTAACCAAAGTCTCAGCCACCCACCGGGAATCAGTATAGATCCTGAACCAAAATTTTGGACTTGCGGTCAGCTCACCAAAAACGAGTTGAAAAATGGAGCTCAGGGGCACAGCAATTCACAAACTGGCCGAGTAATAAAGGACAACTATCGTCCAAAAATCTGTTGAGGGAAGGCAACGAGGCGGACTTGAAAGTGAGGCAGAATAGCAGGAAACAGATTTCCAGAGGTACGTTGGAATCGCCTTTAAAGCACAGGAAGAGGGGCACAACTTCGACAATGATGCACTTGGCCCAAAAGGGCGTATGCGTTTTCTCCTGAATATATTCAGGAGAAAACGCATACACCCTTTTTGGCCAAGCAAGCAAGCGGGCAATGCAAATCTGCACTACAAAGAAGTATCACTTCCCACCGGTCAAAAGGGACATCCACAAAATGTGTAAAAACCAGAAAGGCAAGACAGGCCCTGGAGAACAGGGAGCCTTGTTATGCTGATGGGCGGGATGTAAATTGCCAACTGCCTCTCTGGAGGAGTGCATTGTGTTCCCTAAAACAAGTAAACAACAGAGCTACAGAGCCAAGGGCACTTCCAGTCTAGGGAATATACCTTGGGAAAACTGAAAATCAAAAAGACACAGCCACCCCAAAATTTAGGGCTGCACTGCTTACAAGGACCTCAACTTGGGTACACCTTAAATATCCCAGGAAATATAAAAATGGTTCAAAAAATTGTGGTACTTACGTACGATGGAATATCCCTCAGCCATGAAATCAATGTCATAAGACCAGTAGCAGCAAAATGGGTGGATTCAGGTACGATGATTCTAAGTGAAATAAGTCACACAGAAAAAGAAACTTATCATAAGATATCACTTATGAAGATCCTGTAAACATGGCTACACTTGAACTGAGTTAGGAAAGAGAACAGTGTCTCACATTTAGAAAACACTCTTATGCCTGCTTAAGGGGGAAGGAGAGGTGGGGTGATGCATAAAACCAGAGTTTGATATAAGCACAGGTACCGTTCCAAAAACCAACTATGGAATAGACAAGACCTACACCTTCCTCAGTGAAAGGGACTCAAAACCCCATATTTCCCGCAGAGGAATATATCTGACTAGTAAGAATCTTAAAACCTATGTATTGATATGTCTCCGTAAGGGAATCAAGTGTGTCTAGACTGGGATAAATATGGCAGTGAGAATCAGCTCAAACCCACTATAAAAAGGAATTTCAAAAATAAAACAAAAAAAAACTGGGAAATTCTTTACAATTCCTTCAGGGTCTCTGATGAAACCTGAAATGACCCTATCTACAATGACAGCTGGATGTGGCATAAGGCTGGACACTTGGGACTGAGAGGATTGGTGAGATTGGGTGAGCAAATGCAGACCCTTTAAAGCAATAATGCATGGCACACATTCCATGGGTCCCAACTCTCCAGGTTGAAGGGAATATTACTACAGATATAACATGTACGGGAATCCTAGAGAACGGACACACTGTGAATACGAAAGGTTTCTAAAACTCAACGAATAGTCCCTCTCCTGGTGCTCCGGTTTGACTTTCCATCTGCTTTATTATCAACCTCCCAACTTGGAGAGACAGCCCCTTTAACCTCCTGGTTCGCACAGGTTGCCAATTTGGCAGAGGATGAAAGGGAAGAGGGAGAACCAATGAGAGAGTAGCTGTTAGGCATTTGGACGGGCACATATCACTGTAATTTCCCGGCAGGAAGAAGAATTAACCAAAGTCTCAGCCACCCACCGGGAATCAGTATAGATCCTGAACCAAAATTTTGGACTTGCGGTCAGCTCACCAAAAACGAGTTGAAAAATGGAGCTCAGGGGCACAGCAATTCACAAACTGGCCGAGTAATAAAGGACAACTATCGTCCAAAAATCTGTTGAGGGAAGGCAACGAGGCGGACTTGAAAGCGAGGCAGAATAGCAGGAAACAGATTTCCAGAGGTACGTTGGAATCGACTTTAAAGCACAGGAAGAGGGGCACAACTTCGACAATGATGCACTTGGCCCAAAAGGGCGTATGCGTTTTCTCCTGAATATATTCAGGAGAAAACGCATACGCCCTTTTTGGCCAAGCAAGCAAGCGGGCAATGCAAATCTGCACTACAAAGAAGTATCACTTCCCACCGGTCAAAAGGGACATCCACAAAATTTGTAAAAACCAGAAAGGCAAGACAGGCCCTGGAGAACAGGGAGCCTTGTTATGCTGATGGGCGGGATGTAAATTGCCAACTGCCTCTCTGGAGGCGTGCATTGTGTTCCCTAAAACAAGTAAACAACAGAGCTACAGAGCCAAGGGCACTTCCAGTCTAGGGAATATACCTTGGGAAAACTGAAAATCAAAAAGACACAGCCACCCCAAAATTTAGGGCTGCACTGCTTACAAGGACCTCAACTTGGGTACACCTTAAATATCCCAGGAAATATAAAAATGGTTCAAAAAATTGTGGTACTTACGTACGATGGAATATCCCTCAGCCATGAAATCAATGTCATAAGACCAGTAGCAGCAAAATGGGTGGATTCAGGTACGATGATTCTAAGTGAAATAAGTCACAGAGAAAAAGAAACTTATCATAAGATATCACTTATGAAGATCCTGTAAACATGGCTACACTTGAACTGAGTTAGGAAAGAGAACAGTGTCTCACATTTAGAAAACACTCTTATGCCTGCTTAAGGGGGAAGGAGAGGTGGGGTGATGCATAAAACCAGAGTTTGATATAAGCACAGGTACCGTTCCAAAAACCAACTATGGAATAGACAAGACCTACACCTTCCTCAGTGAAAGGGACTCAAAACCCCATATTTCCCACAGAGGAATATATCTGACTAGTAAGAATCTTAAAACCTATGTATTGATATGTCTCCGTAAGGGAATCAAGTGTGTCTAGACTGGCACAAACATGGCAGCGAGAATCAGCTCAAACCCACTATAAAAAGGAATTTCAAAAACAAAACAAAAAAAACTGGGAAATTCTTTACAATTCCTTCAGGGTCTCTGATGAAACCTGAAATGACCCTATCTACAATGACAGCTGGATGTGGCATAAGGTTGGACACTTGGGACTGAGAGGATTGGTGAGATTGGGTGAGCAAATGCAGACCCTTTAAAGCAATAATGCATGGCACACATTCCATGGGTCCCAACTCTCCAGGTTGAAGGGAATATTACTACAGATATAACATGTACGGGAATCCTAGAGAACGGACACACTGTGAATACGAAAGGTTTCTAAAACTCAACGAATAGTCCCTCTCCTGGTGCTCCGGTTTGACTTTCCATCTGCTTTATTATCAACCTCCCAACTTGGAGAGACAGCCCCTTTAACCTCCTGGTTCGCACAGGTTGCCAATTTGGCAGAGGATGAAAGGGAAGAGGGAGAACCAATGAGAGAGTAGCTGTTAGGCATTTGGACGGGCACATATCACTGTAATTTCCCGGCAGGAAGAAGAATTAACCAAAGTCTCAGCCACCCACCGGGAATCAGTATAGATCCTGAACCAAAATTTTGGACTTGCGGTCAGCTCACCAAAAACGAGTTGAAAAATGGAGCTCAGGGGCACAGCAATTCACAAACTGGCCGAGTAATAAAGGACAACTATCGTCCAAAAATCTGTTGAGGGAAGGCAACGAGGCGGACTTGAAAGCGTGGCAGAATAGCAGGAAACAGATTTCAAGAGGTACGTTGGAATCGCCTTTAAAGCACAGGAAGAGGGGCACAACTTCGACAATGATGCACTTGGCCAAAAAGGGCGTATGCGTTTTCTCCTGAATATATTCAGGAGAAAATGCATACGCCCTTTTTGGCCAAGCAAGCAAGCGGGCAATGCAAATCTGCACTACAAAGAAGTATCTCTTCCCACCGGTCAAAAGGGACTTCCACAAAATGTGTAAAAACCAGAAAGGCAAGACAGGCCCTGGAGAACAGGGTGCCTTTTTATGCTGATGGGCGGGATGTAAATTGCCAACTGCCTCTCTGGAGGAGTGCATTGTGTTCCCTAAAACAAGTAAACAACAGAGCTACAGAGCCAAGGGCACTTCCAGTCTAGGGAATATACCTTGGGAAAACTGAAAATCAAAAAGACACAGCCACCCCAAAATTTAGGGCTGCACTGCTTACAAGGACCTCAACTTGGGTACACCTTAAATATCCCAGGAAATATAAAAATGGTTCAAAAAATTGTGGTACTTACGTACGATGGAATATCCCTCAGCCATGAAATCAATGTCATAAGACCAGTAGCAGCAAAATGGGTGGATTCAGGTACGATGATTCTAAGTGAAATAAGTCACAGAGAAAAAGAAACTTATCATAAGATATCACTTATGAAGATCCTGTAAACATGGCTACACTTGAACTGAGTTAGGAAAGAGAACAGTGTCTCACATTTAGAAAACACTCTTATGCCTGCTTAAGGGGGAAGGAGAGGTGGGGTGATGCATAAAACCAGAGTTTGATATAAGCACAGGTACCGTTCCAAAAACCAACTATGGAATAGGCAAGACCTACACCTTCCTCAGTGAAAGGGACTCAAAACCCCATATTTCCCGCAGAGGAATATATCTGACTAGTAAGAATCTTAAAACCTATGTATTGATATGTCTCCGTAAGGGAATCAAGTGTGTCTAGACTGGCACAAACATGGCAGCGAGAATCAGCTCAAACCCAATATAAAAAGGAATTTCAAAAACAAAACAAAAAAAAACTGGGAAATTCTTTACAATTCCTTCAGGGTCTCTGATGAAACCTGAAATGACCCTATCTACAATGACAGCTGGATGTGGCATAAGGCTGGACACTTGGGACTGAGAGGATTGGTGAGATTGGGTGAGCAAATGCAGACCCTTTAAAGCAATAATGCATGGCACACATTCCATGTGTCCCAACTCTCCAGTTTGAAGGGAACATTACTACAGATATAACATGTACGGGAATCCTAGAGAACGGACACACTGTGAATACGAAAGGTTTCTAAAACTCAACGAATAGTCCCTCTCCTGGTGCTCCGGTTTGACTTTCCATCTGCTTTATTATCAACCTCCCAACTTGGAGAGACAGCCCCTTTAACCTCCTGGTTCGCACAGGTTGCCAATTTGGCAGAGGATGAAAGGGAAGAGGGAGAACCAATGAGAGAGTAGCTGTTAGGCATTTGGACGGGCACATATCACTGTAATTTCCAGGCAGGAAGAAGAATTAACCAAAGTCTCAGCCACCCACCGGGAATCAGTATAGATCCTGAACCAAAATTTTGGACTTGTGGTCAGCTCACCAAAAACGAGTTGAAAAATGGAGCTCTGGGGTACAGCAATTCACAAACTGGCCGAGTAATAAAGGACAACTATCGTCCAAAAATCTGTTGAGGGAAGGCAACGAGGCGGACTTGAAAGCGAGGCAGAATAGCAGGAAACAGATTTCAAGAGGTACGTTGGAATCGCCTTTAAAGCACAGGAAGAGGGGCACAACTTCGACAATGATGCACTTGGCCAAAAAGGGCGTATGCGTTTTCTCCTGAATATATTCAGGAGAAAACGCATACGCCCTTTTTGGCCAAGCAAGCAAGCGGGCAATGCAAATCTGCACTACAAAGAAGTATCACTTCCCACCGGTCAAAAGGGACATCCACAAAATGTGTAAAAACCAGAAAGGCAAGACAGGCCCTGGAGAACAGGGAGCCTTGTTATGCTGATGGGCGGGATGTAAATTGCCAACTGCCTCTCTGGAGGAGTGCATTGTGTTCCCTAAAACAAGTAAACAACAGAGCTACAGAGCCAAGGGCACTTCCAGTCTAGGGAATATACCTTGGGAAAACTGAAAATCAAAAAGACACAGCCACCCCAAAATTTAGGGCTGCACTGCTTACAAGGACCTCAACTTGGGTACACCTTAAATATCCCAGGAAATATTAAAATGGTTCAAAAAATTGTGGTACTTACGTACGATGGAATATCCCTCAGCCATGAAATCAATGTCATAAGACCAGTAGCAGCAAAATGGGTGGATTCAGGTACGATGATTCTAAGTGAAATAAGTCACAGAGAAAAAGAAACTTATCATAAGATATCACTTATGAAGATCCTGTAAACATGGCTACACTTGAACTGAGTTAGGAAAGAGAACAGTGTCTCACATTTAGAAAACACTCTTATGCCTGCTTAAGGGGGAAGGAGAGGTGGGGTGATGCATAAAACCAGAGTTTGATATAAGCACAGGTACCGTTCCAAAAACCAACTATGGAATAGACAAGACCTACACCTTCCTCAGTGAAAGGGACTCAAAACCCCATATTTCCCGCAGAGGAATATATCTGACTAGTAAGAATCTTAAAACCTATGTATTGATATGTCTCCGTAAGGGAATCAAGTGTGTCTAGACTGGGATAAATATGGCAGCGAGAATCAGCTCAAACCCACTATAAAAAGGAATTTCAAAAATAAAACAAAAAAACTGGGAAATTCTTTACAATTCCTTCAGGGTCTCTGATGAAACCTGAAATGACCCTATCTACAATGACAGCTGGATGTGGCATAAGGCTGGACACTTGGGACTGAGAGGATTGGTGAGATTGGGTGAGCAAATGCAGACCCTTTAAATCAATAATGCATGGCACACATTCCATGGGTCCCAACTCTCCAGGTTGAAGGGAATATTACTACAGATATAACATGTACGGGAATCCTAGAGAACGGACACACTGTGAATACGAAAGGTTTCTAAAACTCAACGAATAGTCCCTCTCCTGGTGCTCCGGTTTGACTTTCCATCTGCTTTATTATCAACCTCCCAACATGGAGAGACAGCCCCTTTAACCTCCTGGTTCGCACAGTTGCCTATTTGGCAGAGGATGAAAGGGAAGAGGGAGAACCAATGAGAGAGTAGCTGTTAGGCATTTGGACGGGCACATATCACTGTAATTTCCCGGCAGGAAGAAGAATTAACCAAAGTCTCAGCCACCCACCGGGAATCAGTATAGATCCTGAACCAAAATTTTGGACTTGCGGTCAGCTCACCAAAAACGAGTTGAAAAATGGAGCTCAGGGGCACAGCAATTCACAAACTGGCCGAGTAATAAAGGACAACTATCGTCCAAAAATCTGTTGAGGGAAGGCAATGAGGCGGACTTGAAAGCGAGGCAGAATAGCAGGAAACAGATTTCCAGAGGTACGTTGGAATCGCCTTTAAAGCACAGGAAGAGGGGCACAACTTCGACAATGATGCACTTGGCCAAAAAGGGCGTATGCGTTTTCTCCTGAATATATTCAGGAGAAAACGCATACGCCCTTTTTGGCCGAGCAAGCAAGCGGGCAATGCAAATCTGCACTACAAAGAAGTATCACTTCCCACCGGTCAAAAGGGACATCCACAAAATGTGTACAAACCAGAAAGGCAAGACAGGCCCTGGAGAACAGGGAGCCTTGTTATGCTGATGGGCGGGATGTAAATTGCCAACTGCCTCTCTGGAGGCGTGCATTGTGTTCCCTAAAACAAGTAAACAACAGAGCTACAGAGCCAAGGGCACTTCCAGTCTAGGGAATATACCTTGGGAAAACTGAAAATCAAAAAGACACAGCCACCCCAAAATTTAGGGCTGCACTGCTTACAAGGACCTCAACTTGGGTACACCTTAAATATCCAAGGAAATATAAAAATGGTTCAAAAAATTGTGGTACTTACGTACGATGGAATATCCCTCAGCCATGAAATCAATGTCATAAGACCAGTAGCAGCAAAATGGGTGGATTCAGGTACGATGATTCTAAGTGAAATAAGTCACACAGAAAAAGAAACTTATCATAAGATATCACTTATGAAGATCCTGTAAACATGGCTACACTTGAACTGAGTTAGGAAAGAGAACAGTGTCTCACATTTAGAAAACACACTTATGCCTACTTAAGGGAGAAGGAGAGGTGGGGTGATGCATAAAACCAGAGTTTGATATAAGCACAGGTACCGTTCCAAAAACCAACTATGGAATAGACAAGACCTACACCTTCCTCAGTGAAAGGGACTCAAAACCCCATATTTCCCGCAGAGGAATATATCTGACTAGTAAGAATCTTAAAACCTATGTATTGATATGTCTCCGTAAGGGAATCAAGTGTGTCTAGACTGGGATAAATATGGCAGCGAGAATCAGCTCAAACCCACTATAAAAAGGAATTTCAAAAATAAAACAAAAAAACTGGGAAATTCTTTACAATTCCTTCAGGGTCTCTGATGAAACCTGAAATGACCCTATCTACAATGACAGCTGGATGTGGCATAAGGCTGGACACTTGGGACAGAGAGGATTGGTGAGACTGGGTGAGCAAATGCAGACCCTTTAAAGCAATAATGCATGGCACACATTCCATGGGTCCCAACTCTCCAGGTTGAAGGGAATATTACTACAGATATAACATGTACGGGAATCCTAGAGAACGGACACACTGTGAATACGAAAGGTTTCTAAAACTCAACGAATAGTCCCTCTCCTGGTGCTCCGGTTTGACTTTCCATCTGCTTTATTATCAACCTCCCAACTTGGAGAGACAGCCCCTTTAACCTCCTGGTTCGCACAGGTTGCCAATTTGGCAGAGGATGAAAGGGAAGAGGGAGAACCAATGAGAGAGTAGCTGTTAGGCATTTGGACGGGCATATATCACTGTAATTTCCCGACAGGAAGAAGAATTAACCAAAGTCTCAGCCACCCACCGGGAATCAGTATAGATCCTGAACCAAAATTTTGGACTTGCGGTCAGCTCACCAAAAACGAGTTGAAAAATGGAGCTCAGGGGCACAGCAATTCACAAACTGGCCGAGTAATAAAGGACAACTATCGTCCAAAAATCTGTTGAGGGAAGGCAATGAGGCGGACTTGAAAGCGAAGCAGAATAACAGGAAACAGATTTCCAGAGGTACGTTGGAATCGCCTTTAAAGCACAGGAAGAGGGGCACAACTTCGAGAATGATGCACTTGGCCTAAAACGGCGTATGCGTTTTCTCCTGAATATATTCAGGAGAAAACGCATACACCCTTTTTGGCCAAGCAAGCAAGCGGGCAATGCAAATCTGCACTACAAAGAAGTATCACTTCCCACCGGTCAAAAGGGACATCCACAAAATGTGTAAAAACCAGAAAGGCAAGACAGGCCCTGGAGAACAGGGAGCCTTGTTATGCTGATGGGCGGGATGTAAATTGCCAACTGCCTCTCTGGAGGAGTGCATTGTGTTCCCTAAAACAAGTAAACAACAGAGCTACAGAGCCAAGGGCACTTCCAGTCTAGGGAATATACCTTGGGAAAACTGAAAATCAAAAAGACACAGCCACCCCAAAATTTAGGGCTGCACTGCTTACAAGGACCTCAACTTGGGTACACCTTAAATATCCCAGGAAATATTAAAATGGTTCAAAAAATTGTGGTACTTACGTACGATGGAATATCCCTCAGCCATGAAATCAATGTCATAAGACCAGTAGCAGCAAAATGGGTGGATTCAGGTACGATGATTCTAAGTGAAATAAGTCACACAGAAAAAGAAACTTATCATAAGATATCACTTATGAAGATCCTGTAAACATGGCTACACTTGAACTGAGTTAGGAAAGAGAACAGTGTCTCACATTTAGAAAACACTCTTATGCCTGCTTAAGGGGGAAGGAGAGGTGGGGTGATGCATAAAACCAGAGTTTGATATAAGCACAGGTACCGTTCCAAAAACCAACTATGGAATAGACAAGACCTACACCTTCCTCAGTGAAAGGGACTCAAAACCCCATATTTCCCGCAGAGGAATATATCTGACTAGTAAGAATCTTAAAACCTATGTATTGATATGTCTCCGTAAGGGAATCAAGTGTGTCTAGACTGGCACAAACATGGCAGCGAGAATCAGCTCAAACCCACTATAAAAAGGAATTTCAAAAACAAAACAAAAAAAACTGGGAAATTCTTTACAATTCCTTCAGGGTCTCTGATGAAACCTGAAATGACCCTATCTACAATGACAGCTGGATGTGGCATAAGGTTGGACACTTGGGGCTGAGAGGATTGGTGAGATTGGGTGAGCAAATGCAGACCCTTTAAAGCAATAATGCATGGCACACATTCCATGGGTCCCAACTCTCCAGGTTGAAGGGAATATTACTACAGATATAACATGTACGGGAATCCTAGAGAACGGACACACTGTGAATACGAAAGGTTTCTAAAACTCAACGAATAGTCCCTCTCCTGGTGCTCCGGTTTGACTTTCCATCTGCTTTATTATCAACCTCCCAACTTGGAGAGACAGCCCCTTTAACCTCCTGGTTCGCACAGGTTGCCAATTTGGCAGAGGATGAAAGGGAAGAGGGAGAACCAATGAGAGAGTAGCTGTTAGGCATTTGGACGGGCACATATCACTGTAATTTCCCGGCAGGAAGAAGAATTAACCAAAGTCTCAGCCACCCACCGGGAATCAGTATAGATCCTGAACCAAAATTTTGGACTTGTGGTCAGCTCACCAAAAACGAGTTGAAAAATGGAGCTCAGGGGCACAGCAATTCACAAACTGGCCGAGTAATAAAGGACAACTATCGTCCAAAAATCTGTTGAGGGAAGGCAACGAGGCGGACTTGAAAGCGTGGCAGAATAGCAGGAAACAGATTTCAAGAGGTACGTTGGAATCGCCTTTAAAGCACAGGAAGAGGGGCACAACTTCGACAATGATGCACTTGGCCAAAAAGGGTGTATGCGTTTTCTCCTGAATATATTCAGGAGAAAACGCATACGCCCTTTTTGGCCAAGCAAGCAAGCGGGCAATGCAAATCTGCACTACAAAGAAGTATCTCTTCCCACCGGTCAAAAGGGACTTCCACAAAATGTGTAAAAACCAGAAAGGCAAGACAGGCCCTGGAGAACAGAGTGCCTTGTTATGCTGATGGGCGGGATGTAAATTGCCAACTGCCTCTCTGGAGGAGTGCATTGTGTTCCCTAAAACAAGTAAAGAACAGAGCTACAGAGCCAAGGGCACTTCCAGTCTAGGGAATATACCTTGGGAAAACTGAAAATCAAAAAGACACAGCCACCCCAAAATTTAGGGCTGCACTGCTTACAAGGACCTCAACTTGGGTACACCTTAAATATCCCAGGAAATATAAAAATGATTCAAAAAATTGTGGTACTTACGTACGATGGAATATCCCTCAGCCATGAAATCAATGTCATAAGACCAGTAGCAGCAAAATGGGTGGATTCAGGTACGATGATTCTAAGTGAAATAAGTCACACAGAAAAAGAAACTTATCATAAGATATCACTTATGAAGATCCTGTAAACATGGCTACACTTGAACTGAGTTAGGAAAGAGAACAGTGTCTCACATTTAGAAAACACTCTTATGCCTGCTTAAGGGGGAAGGAGAGGTGGGGTGATGCATAAAACCAGAGTTTGATATAAGCACAGGTACCGTTCCAAAAACCAACTATGGAATAGACAAGACCTACACCTTCCTCAGTGAAAGGGACTCAAAACCCCATATTTCCCGCAGAGGAATATATCTGACTAGTAAGAATATTAAAACCTATGTATTGATATGTCTCCGTAAGGGAATCAAGTGTGTCTAGACTGGCACAAACATGGCAGCGAGAATCAGCTCAAACCCACTATAAAAAGGAATTTCAAAAACAAAACAAAAAAAAACTGGGAAATTCTTTACAATTCCTTCAGGGTCTCTGATGAAACCTGAAATGACCCTATCTACAATGACAGCTGGATGTGGCATAAGGCTGGACACTTGGGACTGAGAGGATTGGTGAGATTGGGTGAGCAAATGCAGACCCTTTAAAGCAATAATGCATGGCACACATTCCATGGGTCCCAACTCTCCAGGTTGAAGGGAATATTACTACAGATATAACATGTACGGGAATCCTAGAGAACGGACACACTGTGAATACGAAAGGTTTCTAAAACTCAACGAATAGTCCCTCTCCTGGTGCTCCGGTTTGACTTTCCATCTGCTTTATTATCAACCTCCCAACTTGGAGAGACAGCCCCTTTAACCTCCTGGTTCGCACAGGTTGCCAATTTGGCAGAGGATGAAAGGGAAGAGGGAGAACCAATGAGAGAGTAGCTGTTAGGCATTTGGACGGGCACATATCACTGTAATTTCCCGGCAGGAAGAAGAATTAACCAAAGTCTCAGCCACCCACCGGGAATCAGTATAGATCCTGAACCAAAATTTTGGACTTGCGGTCAGCTCACCAAAAACGAGTTGAAAAATGGAGCTCAGGGGCACAGCAATTCACAAACTGGCCGAGTAATAAAGGACAACTATCGTCCAAAAATCTGTTGAGGGAAGGCAACGAGGCGGACTTGAAAGCGAGGCAGAATAGCAGGAAACAGATTTCCAGAGGTACGTTGGAATCGCATTTAAAGCACAGGAAGAGGGGCACAACTTCGACAATGATGCACTTGGACAAAAAGGGCGTATGCGTTTTCTCCTGAATATATTCAGGAGAAAACGCATACGCCCTTTTTGGCCAAGCAAGCAAGCGGGCAATGCAAATCTGCACTACAAAGAAGTATCACTTCCCACCGGTCAAAAGGGACATCCACAAAATGTGTAAAAACCAGAAAGGCAAGACAGGCCCTGGAGAACAGGGAGCCTTGTTATGCTGATGGGCGGGATGTAAATTGCCAACTGCCTCTCTGGAGGCGTGCATTGTGTTCCCTAAAACAAGTAAACAACAGAGCTACAGAGCCAAGGGCACTTCCAGTCTAGGGAATATACCTTGGGAAAACTGAAAATCAAAAAGACACAGCCACCCCAAAATTTAGGGCTGCACTGCTTACAAGGACCTCAACTTGGGTACACCTTAAATATCCCAGGAAATATAAAAATGGTTCAAAAAATTGTGGTACTTACGTACGATGGAATATCCCTCAGCCATGAAATCAATGTCATAAGACCAGTAGCAGCAAAATGGGTGGATTCAGGTACGATGATTCTAAGTGAAATAAGTCACACAGAAAAAGAAACTTATCATAAGATATCACTTATGAAGATCCTGTAAACATGGCTACACTTGAACTGAGTTAGGAAAGAGAACAGTGTCTCACATTTAGAAAACACTCTTATGCCTGCTTAAGGGGGAAGGAGAGGTGGGGTGATGCATAAAACCAGAGTTTGATATAAGCACAGGTACCGTTCCAAAAACCAACTATGGAATAGACAAGACCTACACCTTCCTCAGTGAAAGGGACTCAAAACCCCATATTTCCCGCAGAGGAATATATCTGACTAGTAAGAATCTTAAAACCTATGTATTGATATGTCTCCGTAAGGGAATCAAGTGTGTCTAGACTGGGATAAATATGGCAGCGAGAATCAGCTCAAACCCACTATAAAAAGGAATTTCAAAAATAAAACAAAAAAACTGGGAAATTCTTTACAATTCCTTCAGGGTCTCTGATGAAACCTGAAATGACCCTATCTACAATGACAGCTGGATGTGGCATAAGGCTGGACACTTGGGACTGAGAGGATTGGTGAGATTGGGTGAGCAAATGCAGACCCTTTAAAGCAATAATGCATGGCACACATTCCATGGGTCCCAACTCTCCAGGTTGAAGGCAATATTACTACAGATATAACATGTACGGGAATCCTAGAGAACGGACACACTGTGAATACGAAAGGTTTCTAAAACTCAACGAATAGTCCCTCTCCTGGTGCTCCGGTTTGACTTTCCATCTGCTTTATTATCAACCTCCCAACTTGGAGAGACAGCCCCTTTAACCTCCTGGTTCGCACAGGTTGCCAATTTGGCAGAGGATGAAAGGGAAGAGGGAGAACCAATGAGAGAGTAGCTGTTAGGCATTTGGACGGGCACATATCACTATAATTTCCCGGCAGGAAGAAGAATTAACCAAAGTCTCAGCCACCCACCGGGAATCAGTATAGATCCTGAACCAAAATTTTGGACTTGCGGTCAGCTCACCAAAAACGAGTTGAAAAATGGAGCTCAGGGGCACAGCAATTCACAAACTGGCCGAGTAATAAAGGACAACTATCGTCCAAAAATCTGTTGAGGGAAGGCAACGAGGCGGACTTGAAAGCGAGGCAGAATAGCAGGAAACAGATTTCCAGAGGTACGTTGGAATCGCCTTTAAAGCACAGGAAGAGGGGCACAACTTCGACAATGATGCACTTGGCCAAAAAGGGCGTATGCGTTTTCTCCTGAATATATTCAGGAGAAAACGAATACGCCCTTTTTGGCCAAGCAAGCAAGCGGGCAATGCAAATCTGCACTACAAAGAAGTATCATTTCCCACCGGTCAAAAGGGACATCCACAAAATGTGTAAAAACCAGAAAGGCAAGACAGGCCCTGGAGAACAGGGAGCCTTGTTATGCTGATGGGCGGGATGTAAATTGCCAACTGCCTCTCTGGAGGAGTGCATTGTGTTCCCTAAAACAAGTAAACAACAGAGCTACAGAGCCAAGGGCACTTCCAGTCTAGGGAATATACCTTGGGAAAACTGAAAATCAAAAAGACACAGCCACCCCAAAATTTAGGGCTGCACTGCTTACAAGGACCTCAACTTGGGTACACCTTAAATATCCCAGGAAATATAAAAATGGTTCAAAAAATTGTGGTACTTACGTACGATGGAATATCCCTCAGCCATGAAATCAATGTCATAAGACCAGTAGCAGCAAAATGGGTGGATTCAGGTACGATGATTCTAAGTGAAATAAGTCACAGAGAAAAAGAAACTTATCATAAGATATCACTTATGAAGATCCTGTAAACATGGCTACACTTGAACTGAGTTAGGAAAGAGAACAGTGTCTCACATTTAGAAAACACTCTTATGCCTGCTTAAGGGGGAAGGAGAGGTGGGGTGATGCATAAAACCAGAGTTTGATATAAGCACAGGTACCGTTCCAAAAACCAACTATGGAATAGACAAGACCTACACCTTCCTCAGTGAAAGGGACTCAAAACCCCATATTTCCCGCAGAGGAATATATCTGACTAGTAAGAATCTTAAAACCTATGTATTGATATGTCTCCGTAAGGGAATCAAGTGTGTCTAGACTGGGATAAATATGGCAGCGAGAATCAGCTCAAACCCACTATAAAAAGGAATTTCAAAAATAAAACAAAAAAACTGGGAAATTCTTTACAATTCCTTCAGGGTCTCTGATGAAACCTGAAATGACCCTATCTACAATGACAGCTGGATGTGGCATAAGGCTGGACACTTGGGACTGAGAGGATTGGTGAGATTGGGTGAGCAAATGCAGACCCTTTAAAGCAATAATGCATGGCACACATTCCATGGGTCCCAACTCTCCAGGTTGAAGGGAATATTACTACAGATATAACATGTACGGGAATCCTAGAGAACGGACACACTGTGAATACGAAAGGTTTCTAAAACTCAACGAATAGTCCCTCTCCTGGTGCTCCGGTTTGACTTTCCATCTGCTTTATTATCAACCTCCCAACTTGGAGAGACAGCCCCTTTAACCTCCTGGTTCGCACAGGTTGCCAATTTGGCAGAGGATGAAAGGGAAGAGGGAGAACCAATGAGAGAGTAGCTGTTAGGCATTTGGACGGGCACATATCACTGTAATTTCCCGGCAGGAAGAAGAATTAACCAAAGTTTCACCCACCCACCGGGAATCAGTATAGATCCTGAACCAAAATTTTGGACTTGCGGTCAGCTCACCAAAAACGAGTTGAAAAATGGAGCTCAGGGGCACAGCAATTCACAAACTGGCCGAGTAATAAAGGACAACTATCGTCCAAAAATCTGTTGAGGGAAGGCAACGAGGCGGACTTGAAAGCGAGGCAGAATAGCAGGAAACAGATTTCCAGAGGTACGTTGGAATCGCCTTTAAAGCACAGGAAGAGGGGCACAATTTCGACAATGATGCACTTGGCCAAAAAGGGCGTATGCGTTTTCTCCTGAATATATTCAGGAGAAAACGCATACGCCCTTTTTGGCCAAGCAAGCAAGCGGGCAATGCAAATCTGCACTACAAAGAAGTATCACTTCCCACCGGTCAAAAGGGACATCCACAAAATGTGTAAAAACCAGAAAGGCAAGACAGGCCCTGGAGAACAGGGAGCCTTTTTATGCTGATGGGCGGGATGTAAATTGCCAACTGCCTCTCTGGAGGAGTGCATTGTGTTCCCTAAAACAAGTAAACAACAGAGCTACAGAGCCAAGGGCACTTCCAGTCTAGGGAATATACCTTGGGAAAACTGAAAATCAAAAAGACACAGCCACCCCAAAATTTAGGGCTGCACTGCTTACAAGGACCTCAACTTGGGTACACCTTAAATATCCCAGGAAATATAAAAATGGTTCAAAAAATTGTGGTACTTACGTACGATGGAATATCCCTCAGCCATGAAATCAATGTCATAAGACCAGTAGCAGCAAAATGGGTGGATTCAGGTACGATGATTCTAAGTGAAATAAGTCACAGAGAAAAAGAAACTTATCATAAGATATCACTTATGAAGATCCTGTAAACATGGCTACACTTGAACTGAGTTAGGAAAGAGAACAGTGTCTCACATTTAGAAAACACTCTTATGCCTGCTTAAGGGGGAAGGAGAGGTGGGGTGATGCATAAAACCAGAGTTTGATATAAGCACAGGTACCGTTCCAAAAACCAACTATGGAATAGACAAGACCTACACCTTCCTCAGTGAAAGGGACTCAAAACCCCATATTTCCCGCAGAGGAATATATCTGACTAGTAAAGTAAGAACCTTAAAACCTATGTATTGATATGTCTCCGTAAGGGAATCAAGTGTGTCTAGACTGGGATAAATATGGCAGCGAGAATCAGCTCAAACCCACTATAAAAAGGAATTTCAAAAATAAAACAAAAAAACTGGGAAATTCTTTACAATTCCTTCAGGGTCTCTGATGAAACCTGAAATGACCCTATCTACAATGACAGCTGGATGTGGCATAAGGCTGGACACTTGGGACTGAGAGGATTGGTGAGATTGGGTGAGCAAATGCAGACCCTTTAAAGCAATAATGCATGGCACACATTCCATGGGTCCCAACTCTCCAGGTTGAAGGGAATATTACTACAGATATAACATGTACGGGAATCCTAGAGAACGGACACACTGTGAATACGAAAGGTTTCTAAAACTCAACGAATAGTCCCTCTCCTGGTGCTCCGGTTTGACTTTCCATCTGCTTTATTATCAACCTCCCAACTTGGAGAGACAGCCCCATTAACCTCCTGGTTCGCACAGGTTGCCAATTTGGCAGAGGATGAAAGGGAAGAGGGAGAACCAATGAGAGAGTAGCTGTTAGGCATTTGGACGGGCACATATCACTGTAATTTCCCGGCAGGAAGAAGAATTAACCAAAGTCTCAGCCACCCACCGGGAATCAGTATAGATCCTGAACCAAAATTTTGGACTTGCGGTCAGCTCACCAAAAACGAGTTGAAAAATGGAGCTCAGGGGCACAGCAATTCACAAACTGGCCGAGTAATAAAGGACAACTATCGTCCAAAAATCTGTTGAGGGAAGGCAACGAGGCGGACTTGAAAGCGAGGCAGAATAGCAGGAAACAGATTTCCAGAGGTACGTTGGAATCGCCTTTAAAGCACAGGAAGAGGGGCACAACTTCGACAATGATGCACTTGGCCCAAAAGGGCGTATGCGTTTTCTCCTGAATATATTCAGGAGAAAACGCATACACCCTTTTTGGCCAAGCAAGCAAGCGGGCAATGCAAATCTGCACTACAAAGAAGTATCACTTCCCACCGGTCAAAAGGGACATCCACAAAATGTGTAAAAACCAGAAAGGCAAGACAGGCCCTGGAGAACAGGGAGCCTTGTTATGCTGATGGGCGGGATGTAAATTGCCAACTGCCTCTCTGGAGGAGTGCATTGTGTTCCCTAAAACAAGTAAACAACAGAGCTACAGAGCCAAGGGCACTTCCAGTCTAGGGAATATACCTTGGGAAAACTGAAAATCAAAAAGACACAGCCACCTCAAAATTTAGGGCTGCACTGCTTACAGGGACCTCAACTTGGGTACACCTTAAATATCCCAGGAAATATAAAAATGGTTCAAAAAATTGTGGTACTTACGTACGATGGAATATCCCTCAGCCATGAAATCAATGTCATAAGACCAGTAGCAGCAAAATGGGTGGATTCAGGTACGATGATTCTAAGTGAAATAAGTCACACAGAAAAAGAAACTTATCATAAGATATCACTTATGAAGATCCTGTAAACATGGCTACACTTGAACTGAGTTAGGAAAGAGAACAGTGTCTCACATTTAGAAAACACTCTTATGCCTGCTTAAGGGGGAAGGAGAGGTGGGGTGATGCATAAAACCAGAGTTTGATATAAGCACAGGTACCGTTCCAAAAACCAACTATGGAATAGACAAGACCTACACCTTCCTCAGTGAAAGGGACTCAAAACCCCATATTTCCCGCAGAGGAATATATCTGACTAGTAAAGTAAGAATCTTAAAACCTATGTATTGATATGTCTCCGTAAGGGAATCAAGTGTGTCTAGACTGGGATAAATATGGCAGCGAGAATCAGCTCAAACCCACTATAAAAAGGAATTTCAAAAATAAAACAAAAAAACTGGGAAATTCTTTACAATTCCTTCAGGGTCTCTGATGAAACCTGAAATGACCCTATCTACAATGACAGCTGGATGTGGCATAAGGCTGGACACTTGGGACTGAGAGGATTGGTGAGATTGGGTGAGCAAATGCAGACCCTTTAAAGCAATAATGCATGGCACACATTCCATGGGTCCCAACTCTCCAGGTTGAAGGGAATATTACTACAGATATAACATGTACGGGAATCCTAGAGAACGGACACACTGTGAATACGAAAGGTTTCTAAAACTCAACGAATAGTCCCTCTCCTGGTGCTCCGGTTTGACTTTCCATCTGCTTTATTATCAACCTCCCAACTTGGAGAGACAGCCCCTTTAACCTCCTGGTTCGCACAGGTTGCCAATTTGGCAGAGGATGAAAGGGAAGAGGGAGAACCAATGAGAGAGTAGCTGTTAGGCATTTGGACGGGCACATATCACTGTAATTTCCCGGCAGGAAGAAGAATTAACCAAAGTCTCAGCCACCCACCGGGAATCAGTATAGATCCTGAACCAAAATTTTGGACTTGCGGTCAGCTCACCAAAAACGAGTTGAAAAATGGAGCTCAGGGGCACAGCAATTCACAAACTGGCCGAGTAATAAAGGACAACTATCGTCCAAAAATCTGTTGAGGGAAGGCAACGAGGCGGACTTGAAAGCGAGGCAGAATAGCAGGAAACAGATTTCAAGAGGTACGTTGGAATCGCCTTTAAAGCACAGGAAGAGGGGCACAACTTCGACAATGATGCACTTGGACAAAAAGGGCGTATGCGTTTTCTCCTGAATATATTCAGGAGAAAACGCATACGCCCTTTTTGGCCAAGCAAGCAAGCGGGCAATGCAAATCTGCACTACAAAGAAGTATCACTTCCCACCGGTCAAAAGGGACATCCACAAAATGTGTAAAAACCAGAAAGGCAAGACAGGCCCTGGAGAACAGGGAGCCTTGTTATGCTGATGGGCGGGATGTAAATTGCCAACTGCCTCTCTGGAGGCGTTCATTGTGTTCCCTAAAACAAGTAAACAACAGAGCTACAGAGCCAAGGGCACTTCCAGTCTAGGGAATATACCTTGGGAAAACTGAAAATCAAAAAGACACAGCCACCCCAAAATTTAGGGCTGCACTGCTTACAAGGACCTCAACTTCGGTACACCTTAAATATCCCAGGAAATATAAAAATGGTTCAAAAAATTGTGGTACTTACGTACGATGGAATATCCCTCAGCCATGAAATCAATGTCATAAGACCAGTAGCAGCAAAATGGGTGGATTCAGGTACGATGATTCTAAGTGAAATAAGTCACACAGAAAAAGAAACTTATCATAAGATATCACTTATGAAGATCCTGTAAACATGGCTACACTTGAACTGAGTTAGGAAAGAGAACAGTGTCTCACATTTAGAAAACACTCTTATGCCTGCTTAAGGGGGAAGGAGAGGTGGGGTGATGCATAAAACCAGAGTTTGATATAAGCACAGGTACCGTTCCAAAAACCAACTATGGAATAGACAAGACCTACACCTTCCTCAGTGAAAGGGACTCAAAACCCCATATTTCCCGCAGAGGAATATATCTGACTAGTAAGAATCTTAAAACCTATGTATTGATATGTCTCCGTAAGGGAATCAAGTGTGTCTAGACTGGGATAAATATGGCAGCGAGAATCAGCTCAAACCCACTATAAAAAGGAATTTCAAAAATAAAACAAAAAAACTGGGAAATTCTTTACAATTCCTTCAGGGTCTCTGATGAAACCTGAAATGACCCTATCTACAATGACAGCTGGATGTGGCATAAGGCTGGACACTTGGGACTGAGAGGATTGGTGAGATTGGGTGAGCAAATGCAGACCCTTTAAAGCAATAATGCATGGCACACATTCCATGGGTCCCAACTCTCCAGGTTGAAGGGAATATTACTACAGATATAACATGTACGGGAATCCTAGAGAACGGACACACTGTGAATACGAAAGGTTTCTAAAACTCAACGAATAGTCCCTCTCCTGGTGCTCCGGTTTGACTTTCCATCTGCTTTATTATCAACCTCCCAACTTGGAGAGACAGCCCCTTTAACCTCCTGGTTCGCACAGGTTGCCAATTTGGCAGAGGATGAAAGGGAAGAGGGAGAACCAATGAGAGAGTAGCTGTTAGGCATTTGGACGGGCACATATCACTGTAATTTCCCGGCAGGAAGAAGAATTAACCAAAGTCTCAGCCACCCACCGGGAATCAGTATAGATCCTGAACCAAAATTTTGGACTTGCGGTCAGCTCACCAAAAACGAGTTGAAAAATGGAGCTCAGGGGCACAGCAATTCACAAACTGGCCGAGTAATAAAGGACAACTATCGTCCAAAAATCTGTTGAGGGAAGGCAACGAGGCGGACTTGAAAGCGAGGCAGAATAGCAGGAAACAGATTTCAAGAGGTACGTTGGAATCGCCTTTAAAGCACAGGAAGAGGGGCACAACTTCGACAATGATGCACTTGGACAAAAAGGGCGTATGCGTTTTCTCCTGAATATATTCAGGAGAAAACGCATACGCCCTTTTTGGCCAAGCAAGCAAGCGGGCAATGCAAATCTGCACTACAAAGAAGTATCACTTCCCACCGGTCAAAAGGGACATCCACAAAATGTGTAAAAACCAGAAAGGCAAGACAGGCCCTGGAGAACAGGGAGCCTTGTTATGCTGATGGGCGGGATGTAAATTGCCAACTGCCTCTCTGGAGGCGTGCATTGTGTTCCCTAAAACAAGTAAACAACAGAGCTACAGAGCCAAGGGCACTTCCAGTCTAGGGAATATACCTTGGGAAAACTGAAAATCAAAAAGACACAGCCACCCCAAAATTTAGGGCTGCACTGCTTACAAGGACCTCAACTTGGGTACACCTTAAATATCCCAGGAAATATAAAAATGGTTCAAAAAATTGTGGTACTTACGTACGATGGAATATCCCTCAGCCATGAAATCAATGTCATAAGACCAGTAGCAGCAAAATGGGTGGATTCAGGTACGATGATTCTAAGTGAAATAAGTCACACAGAAAAAGAAACTTATCATAAGATATCACTTATGAAGATCCTGTAAACATGGCTACACTTGAACTGAGTTAGGAAAGAGAACAGTGTCTCACATTTAGAAAACACTCTTATGCCTGCTTAAGGGGGAAGGAGAGGTGGGGTGATGCATAAAACCAGAGTTTGATATAAGCACAGGTACCGTTCCAAAAACCAACTATGGAATAGACAAGACCTACACCTTCCTCAGTGAAAGGGACTCAAAACCCCATATTTCCCGCAGAGGAATATATCTGACTAGTAAGAATCTTAAAACCTATGTATTGATATGTCTCCGTAAGGGAATCAAGTGTGTCTAGACTGGGATAAATATGGCAGCGAGAATCAGCTCAAACCCACTATAAAAAGGAATTTCAAAAATAAAACAAAAAAACTGGGAAATTCTTTACAATTCCTTCAGGGTCTCTGATGAAACCTGAAATGACCCTATCTACAATGACAGCTGGATGTGGCATAAGGCTGGACACTTGGGACTGAGAGGATTGGTGAGATTGGGTGAGCAAATGCAGACCCTTTAAAGCAATAATGCATGGCACACATTCCATGGGTCCCAACTCTCCAGGTTGAAGGGAATATTACTACAGATATAACATGTACGGGAATCCTAGAGAACGGACACACTGTGAATACGAAAGGTTTCTAAAACTCAACGAATAGTCCCTCTCCTGGTGCTCCAGTTTGACTTTCCATCTGCTTTATTATCAACCTCCCAACTTGGAGAGACAGCCCCTTTAACCTCCTGGTTCGCACAGGTTGCCAATTTGGCAGAGGATGAAAGGGAAGAGGGAGAACCAATGAGAGAGTAGCTGTTAGGCATTTGGACGGGCACATATCACTGTAATTTCCCGGCAGGAAGAAGAATTAACCAAAGTCTCAGCCACCCACCGGGAATCAGTATAGATCCTGAACCAAAATTTTGGACTTGCGGTCAGCTCACCAAAAACGAGTTGAAAAATGGAGCTCAGGGGCACAGCAATTCACAAACAGGCCGAGTAATAAAGGACAACTATCGTCCAAAAATCTGTTGAGGGAAGGCAACGAGGCGGACTTGAAAGCGAGGCAGAATAGCAGGAAACAGATTTCAAGAGGTACGTTGGAATCGCCTTTAAAGCACAGGAAGAGGGGCACAACTTCGACAATGATGCACTTGGACAAAAAGGGCGTATGCGTTTTCTCCTGAATATATTCAGGAGAAAACGCATACGCCCTTTTTGGCCAAGCAAGCAAGCGGGCAATGCAAATCTGCACTACAAAGAAGTATCACTTCCCACCGGTCAAAAGGGACATCCACAAAATGTGTAAAAACCAGAAAGGCAAGACAGGCCCTGGAGAACAGGGAGCCTTGTTATGCTGATGGGCGGGATGTAAATTGCCAACTGCCTCTCTGGAGGCGTGCATTGTGTTCCCTAAAACAAGTAAACAACAGAGCTACAGAGCCAAGGGCACTTCCAGTCTAGGGAATATACCTTGGGAAAACTGAAAATCAAAAAGACACAGCCACCCCAAAATTTAGGGCTGCACTGCTTACAAGGACCTCAACTTGGGTACACCTTAAATATCCCAGGAAATATAAAAATGGTTCAAAAAATTGTGGTACTTACGTACGATGGAATATCCCTCAGCCATGAAATCAATGTCATAAGACCAGTAGCAGCAAAATGGGTGGATTCAGGTACGATGATTCTAAGTGAAATAAGTCACACAGAAAAAGAAACTTATCATAAGATATCACTTATGAAGATCCTGTAAACATGGCTACACTTGAACTGAGTTAGGAAAGAGAACAGTGTCTCACATTTAGAAAACACTCTTATGCCTGCTTAAGGGGGAAGGAGAGGTGGGGTGATGCATAAAACCAGAGTTTGATATAAGCACAGGTACCGTTCCAAAAACCAACTATGGAATAGACAAGACCTACACCTTCCTCAGTGAAAGGGACTCAAAACCCCATATTTCCCGCAGAGGAATATATCTGACTAGTAAGAATCTTAAAACCTATGTATTGATATGTCTCCGTAAGGGAATCAAGTGTGTCTAGACTGGGATAAATATGGCAGCGAGAATCAGCTCAAACCCCCTATAAAAAGGAATTTCAAAAATAAAACAAAAAAAACTGGGAAATTCTTTACAATTCCTTCAGGGTCTCTGATGAAACCTGAAATGACCCTATCTACAATGACAGCTGGATGTGGCATAAGGCTGGACACTTGGGACTGAGAGGATTGGTGAGATTGGGTGAGCAAATGCAGACCCTTTAAAGCAATAATGCATGGCACACATTCCATGGGTCCCAACTCTCCAGGTTGAAGGGAATATTACTACAGATATAACATGTACGGGAATCCTAGAGAACGGACACACTGTGAATACGAAAGGTTTCTAAAACTCAACGAATAGTCCCTCTCCTGGTGCTCCGGTTTGACTTTCCATCTGCTTTATTATCAACCTCCCAACTTGGAGAGACAGCCCCTTTAACCTCCTGGTTCGCACAGGTTGCCAATTTGGCAGAGGATGAAAGGGAAGAGGGAGAACCAATGAGAGAGTAGCTGTTAGGCATTTGGACGGGCACATATCACTGTAATTTCCCGGCAGGAAGAAGAATTAACCAAAGTCTCAGCCACCCACCGGGAATCAGTATAGATCCTGAACCAAAATTTTGGACTTGCGGTCAGCTCACCAAAAACGAGTTGAAAAATGGAGCTCAGGGGCACAGCAATTCACAAACTGGCCGAGTAATAAAGGACAACTATCGTCCAAAAATCTGTTGAGGGAAGGCAACGAGGCGGACTTGAAAGTGAGGCAGAATAGCAGGAAACAGATTTCAAGAGGTACGTTGGAATCGCCTTTAAAGCACAGGAAGTGGGGCACAACTTCGACAATGATGCACTTGGCCCAAAAGGGCGTATGCGTTTTCTCCTGAATATATTCAGGAGAAAACGCATACGCCCTTTTTAGCCAAGCAAGCAAGCGGGCAATGCAAATCTGCACTACAAAGAAGTATCACTTCCCACCGGTCAAAAGGGACATCCACAAAATGTGTAAAAACCAGAAAGGCAAGACAGGCCCTGGAGAACAGGGAGCCTTGTTATGCTGATGGGCGGGATGTAAATTGCCAACTGCCTCTCTGGAGGAGTGCATTGTGTTCCCTAAAACAAGTAAACAACAGAGCTACAGAGCCAAGGGCACTTCCAGTCTAGGGAATATACCTTGGGAAAACTGAAAATCAAAAAGACACAGCCACCCCAAAATTTAGGGCTGCACTGCTTACAAGGACCTCAACTTGGGTACACCTTAAATATCCCAGGAAATATAAAAATGGTTCAAAAAATTGTGGTACTTACGTACGATGGAATATCCCTCAGCCATGAAATCAATGTCATAAGACCAGTAGCAGCAAAATGGGTGGATTCAGGTACGATGATTCTAAGTGAAATAAGTCACACAGAAAAAGAAACTTATCATAAGATATCACTTATGAAGATCCTGTAAACATGGCTACACTTGAACTGAGTTAGGAAAGAGAACAGTGTCTCACATTTAGAAAACACTCTTATGCCTGCTTAAGGGGGAAGGAGAGGTGGGGTGATGCATAAAACCAGAGTTTGATATAAGCACAGGTACCGTTCCAAAAACCAACTATGGAATAGACAAGACCTACACCTTCCTCAGTGAAAGGGACTCAAAACCCCATATTTCCCGCAGAGGAATATATCTGACTAGTAAGAATCTTAAAACCTATGTATTGATATGTCTCCGTAAGGGAATCAAGTGTGTCTAGACTGGGATAAATATGGCAGTGAGAATCAGCTCAAACCCACTATAAAAAGGAATTTCAAAAATAAAACAAAAAAAACTGGGAAATTCTTTACAATTCCTTCAGGGTCTCTGATGAAACCTGAAATGACCCTATCTACAATGACAGCTGGATGTGGCATAAGGCTGGACACTTGGGACTGAGAGGATTGGTGAGATTGGGTGAGCAAATGCAGACCCTTTAAAGCAATAATGCATGGCACACATTCCATGGGTCCCAACTCTCCAGGTTGAAGGGAATATTACTACAGATATAACATGTACGGGAATCCTAGAGAACGGACACACTGTGAATACGAAAGGTTTCTGAAACTCAACGAATAGTCCCTCTCCTGGTGCTCCGGTTTGACTTTCCATCTGCTTTATTATCAACCTCCCAACTTGGAGAGACAGCCCCTTTAACCTCCTGGTTCGCACAGGTTGCCAATTTGGCAGAGGATGAAAGGGAAGAGGGAGAACCAATGAGAGAGTAGCTGTTAGGCATTTGGACGGGCACATATCACTGTAATTTCCCGGCAGGAAGAAGAATTAACCAAAGTCTCAGCCACCCACCGGGAATCAGTATAGATCCTGAACCAAAATTTTGGACTTGCGGTCAGCTCACCAAAAACGAGTTGAAAAATGGAGCTCAGGGGCACAGCAATTCACAAACTGGCCGAGTAATAAAGGACAACTATCGTCCAAAAATCTGTTGAGGGAAGGCAACGAGGCGGACTTGAAAGCGAGGCAGAATAGCAGGAAACAGATTTCCAGAGGTACGTTGGAATCGACTTTAAAGCACAGGAAGAGGGGCACAACTTCGACAATGATGCACTTGGCCCAAAAGTGCGTATGCGTTTTCTCCTGAATATATTCAGGAGAAAACGCATACGCCCTTTTCGGCCAAGCAAGCAAGCGGGCAATGCAAATCTGCACTACAAAGAAGTATCACTTCCCACCGGTCAAAAGGGACATCCACAAAATTTGTAAAAACCAGAAAGGCAAGACAGGCCCTGGAGAACAGGGAGCCTTGTTATGCTGATGGGCGGGATGTAAATTGCCAACTGCCTCTCTGGAGGCGTGCATTGTGTTCCCTAAAACAAGTAAACAACAGAGCTACAGAGCCAAGGGCACTTCCAGTCTAGGGAATATACCTTGGGAAAACTGAAAATCAAAAAGACACAGCCACCCCAAAATTTAGGGCTGCACTGCTTACAAGGACCTCAACTTGGGTACACCTTAAATATCCCAGGAAATATAAAAATGGTTCAAAAAATTGTGGTACTTACGTACGATGGAATATCCCTCAGCCATGAAATCAATGTCATAAGACCAGTAGCAGCAAAATGGGTGGATTCAGGTACGATGATTCTAAGTGAAATAAGTCACACAGAAAAAGAAACTTATCATAAGATATCACTTATGAAGATCCTGTAAACATGGCTACACTTGAACTGAGTTAGGAAAGAGAACAGTGTCTCACATTTAGAAAACACTCTTATGCCTGCTTAAGGGGGAAGGAGAGGTGGGGTGATGCATAAAACCAGAGTTTGATATAAGCACAGGTACCGTTCCAAAAACCAACTATGGAATAGGCAAGACCTACACCTTCCTCAGTGAAAGGGACTCAAAACCCCATATTTCCCACAGAGGAATATATCTGACTAGTAAGAATCTTAAAACCTATGTATTGATATGTCTCCGTAAGGGAATCAAGTGTGTCTAGACTGGCACAAACATGGCAGCGAGAATCAGCTCAAACCCACTATAAAAAGGAATTTCAAAAACAAAACAAAAAAAACTGGGAAATTCTTTACAATTCCTTCAGGGTCTCTGAAGAAACCTGAAATGACCCTATCTACAATGACAGCTGGATGTGGCATAAGGCTGGACACTTGGGACTGAGAGGATTGGTGAGATTGGGTGAGCAAATGCAGACCCTTTAAAGCAATAATGCATGGCACACATTCCATGTGTCCCAACTCTCCAGTTTGAAGGGAACATTACTACAGATATAACATGTACGGGAATCCTAGAGAACGGACACACTGTGAATACGAATGCTTTCTAAAACTCAACGAATAGTCCCTCTCCTGGTGCTCCGGTTTGACTTTCCATCTGCTTTATTATCAACCTCCCAACTTGGAGAGACAGCCCCTTTAACCTCCTGGTTCGCACAGGTTGCCAATTTGGCAGAGGATGAAAGGGAAGAGGGAGAACCAATGAGAGAGTAGCTGTTAGGCATTTGGACGGGCACATATCACTGTAATTTCCAGGCAGGAAGAAGAATTAACCAAAGTCTCAGCCACCCACCGGGAATCAGTATAGATCCTGAACCAAAATTTTGGACTTGTGGTCAGCTCACCAAAAACGAGTTGAAAAATGGAGCTCAGGGGCACAGCAATTCACAAACTGGCCGAGTAATAAAGGACAACTATCGTCCAAAAATCTGTTGAGGGAAGGCAACGAGGCGGACTTGAAAGCGAGGCAGAATAGCAGGAAACAGATTTCAAGAGGTACGTTGGAATCGCCTTTAAAGCACAGGAAGAGGGGCACAACTTCGACAATGATGCACTTGGCCAAAAAGGGCGTATGCGTTTTCTCCTGAATATATTCAGGAGAAAACGCATACGCCCTTTTTGGCCAAGCAAGCAAGCGGGCAATGCAAATCTGCACTACAAAGAAGTATCACTTCCCACCGGTCAAAAGGGACTTCCACAAAATGTGTAAAAACCAGAAAGGCAAGACAGGCCCTGGAGAACAGGGTGCCTTGTTATGCTGATGGGCGGGATGTAAATTGCCAACTGCCTCTCTGGAGGAGTGCATTGTGTTCCCTAAAACAAGTAAACAACAGAGCTACAGAGCCAAGGGCACTTCCAGTCTAGGGAATATACCTTGGGAAAACTGAAAATCAAAAAGACACAGCCACCCCAAAATTTAGGGCTGCACTGCTTACAAGGACCTCAACTTGGGTACACCTTAAATATCCCAGGAAATATAAAAATGGTTCAAAAAATTGTGGTACTTACGTACGATGGAATATCCCTCAGCCATGAAATCAATGTCATAAGACCAGTAGCAGCAAAATGGGTGGATTCAGGTACGATGATTCTAAGTGAAATAAGTCACACAGAAAAAGAAACTTATCATAAGATATCACTTATGAAGATCCTGTAAACATGGCTACACTTGAACTGAGTTAGGAAAGAGAACAGTGTCTCACATTTAGAAAACACTCTTATGCCTGCTTAAGGGGGAAGGAGAGGTGGGGTGATGCATAAAACCAGAGTTTGATATAAGCACAGGTACCGTTCCAAAAACCAACTATGGAATAGACAAGACCTACACCTTCCTCAGTGAAAGGGACTCAAAACCCCATATTTCCCGCAGAGGAATATATCTGACTAGTAAGAATCTTAAAACCTATGTATTGATATGTCTCCGTAAGGGAATCAAGTGTGTCTAGACTGGGATAAATATGGCAGCGAGAATCAGCTCAAACCCACTATAAAAAGGAATTTCAAAAATAAAACAAAAAAACTGGGAAATTCTTTACAATTCCTTCAGGGTCTCTGATGAAACCTGAAATGACCCTATCTACAATGACAGCTGGATGTGGCATAAGGCTGGACACTTGGGACTGAGAGGATTGGTGAGATTGGGTGAGCAAATGCAGACCCTTTAAAGCAATAATGCATGGCACACATTCCATGGGTCCCAACTCTCCAGGTTGAAGGGAATATTACTACAGATATAACATGTACGGGAATCCTAGAGAACGGACACACTGTGAATACGAAAGGTTTCTAAAACTCAACGAATAGTCCCTCTCCTGGTGCTCCGGTTTGACTTTCCATCTGCTTTATTATCAACCTCCCAACATGGAGAGACAGCCCCTTTAACCTCCTGGTTCGCACAGTTGCCAATTTGGCAGAGGATGAAAGGGAAGAGGGAGAACCAATGAGAGAGTAGCTGTTAGGCATTTGGACGGGCACATATCACTGTAATTTCCCGGCAGGAAGAAGAATTAACCAAAGTCTCAGCCACCCACCGGGAATCAGTATAGATCCTGAACCAAAATTTTGGACTTGCGGTCAGCTCACCAAAAACGAGTTGAAAAATGGAGCTCAGGGGCACAGCAATTCACAAACTGGCCGAGTAATAAAGGACAACTATCGTCCAAAAATCTGTTGAGGGAAGGCAATGAGGCGGACTTGAAAGCGAGGCAGAATAGCAGGAAACAGATTTCCAGAGGTACGTTGGAATCGCCTTTAAAGCACAGGAAGAGGAGCACAACTTCGACAATGATGCACTTGGCCAAAAAGGGCGTATGCGTTTTCTCCTGAATATATTCAGGAGAAAACGCATACGCCCTTTTTGGCCGAGCAAGCAAGCGGGCAATGCAAATCTGCACTACAAAGAAGTATCACTTCCCACCGGTCAAAAGGGACATCCACAAAATGTGTACAAACCAGAAAGGCAAGACAGGCCCTGGAGAACAGGGAGCCTTGTTATGCTGATGGGCGGGATGTAAATTGCCAACTGCCTCTCTGGAGGCGTGCATTGTGTTCCCTAAAACAATTAAACAACAGAGCTACAGAGCCAAGGGCACTTCCAGTCTAGGGAATATACCTTGGGAAAACTGAAAATCAAAAAGACACAGCCACCCCAAAATTTAGGGCTGCACTGCTTACAAGGACCTCAACTTGGGTACACCTTAAATATCCCAGGAAATATAAAAATGGTTCAAAAAATTGTGGTACTTACGTACGATGGAATATCCCTCAGCCATGAAATCAATGTCATAAGACCAGTAGCAGCAAAATGGGTGGATTCAGGTACGATGATTCTAAGTGAAATAAGTCACACAGAAAAAGAAACTTATCATAAGATATCACTTATGAAGATCCTGTAAACATGGCTACACTTGAACTGAGTTAGGAAAGAGAACAGTGTCTCACATTTAGAAAACACTCTTATGCCTGCTTAAGGGGGAAGGAGAGGTGGGGTGATGCATAAAACCAGAGTTTGATATAAGCACAGGTACCGTTCCAAAAACCAACTATGGAATAGACAAGACCTACACCTTCCTCAGTGAAAGGGACTCAAAACCCCATATTTCCCGCAGAGGAATATATCTGACTAGTAAGAATCTTAAAACCTATGTATTGATATGTCTCCGTAAGGGAATCAAGTGTGTCTAGACTGGGATAAATATGGCAGCGAGAATCAGCTCAAACCCACTATAAAAAGGAATTTCAAAAATAAAACAAAAAAACTGGGAAATTCTTTACAATTCCTTCAGGGTCTCTGATGAAACCTGAAATGACCCTATCTACAATGACAGCTGGATGTGGCATAAGGCTGGACACTTGGGACAGAGAGGATTGGTGAGACTGGGTGAGCAAATGCAGACCCTTTAAAGCAATAATGCATGGCACACATTCCATGGGTCCCAACTCTCCAGGTTGAAGGGAATATTACTACAGATATAACATGTACGGGAATCCTAGAGAACGGACACACTGTGAATACGAAAGGTTTCTAAAACTCAACGAATAGTCCCTCTCCTGGTGCTCCGGTTTGACTTTCCATCTGCTTTATTATCAACCTCCCAACTTGGAGAGACAGCCCCTTTAACCTCCTGGTTCGCACAGGTTGCCAATTTGGCAGAGGATGAAAGGGAAGAGGGAGAACCAATGAGAGAGTAGCTGTTAGGCATTTGGACGGGCATATATCACTGTAATTTCCCGGCAGGAAGAAGAATTAACCAAAGTCTCAGCCACCCACCGGGAATCAGTATAGATCCTGAACCAAAATTTTGGACTTGCGGTCAGCTCACCAAAAACGAGTTGAAAAATGGAGCTCAGGGGCACAGCAATTCACAAACTGGCCGAGTAATAAAGGACAACTATCGTCCAAAAATCTGTTGAGGGAAGGCAATGAGGCGGACTTGAAAGCGAAGCAGAATAACAGGAAACAGATTTCCAGAGGTACGTTGGAATCGCCTTTAAAGCACAGGAAGAGGGGCACAACTTCGAGAATGATGCACTTGGCCTAAAACGGCGTATGCGTTTTCTCCTGAATATATTCAGGAGAAAACGCATACACCCTTTTTGGCCAAGCAAGCAAGCGGGCAATGCAAATCTGCACTACAAAGAAGTATCACTTCCCACCGGTCAAAAGGGACATCCACAAAATGTGTAAAAACCAGAAAGGCAAGACAGGCCCTGGAGAACAGGGAGCCTTGTTATGCTGATGGGCGGGATGTAAATTGCCAACTGCCTCTCTGGAGGAGTGCATTGTGTTCCCTAAAACAAGTAAACAACAGAGCTACAGAGCCAAGGGCACTTCCAGTCTAGGGAATATACCTTGGGAAAACTGAAAATCAAAAAGACACAGCCACCCCAAAATTTAGGGCTGCACTGCTTACAAGGACCTCAACTTGGGTACACCTTAAATATCCCAGGAAATATAAAAATGGTTCAAAAAATTGTGGTACTTACGTACGATGGAATATCCCTCAGCCATGAAATCAATGTCATAAGACCAGTAGCAGCAAAATGGGTGGATTCAGGTACGATGATTCTAAGTGAAATAAGTCACACAGAAAAAGAAACTTATCATAAGATATCACTTATGAAGATCCTGTAAACATGGCTACACTTGAACTGAGTTAGGAAAGAGAACAGTGTCTCACATTTAGAAAACACTCTTATGCCTGCTTAAGGGGGAAGGAGAGGTGGGGTGATGCATAAAACCAGAGTTTGATATAAGCACAGGTACCGTTCCAAAAACCAACTATGGAATAGACAAGACCTACACCTTCCTCAGTGAAAGGGACTCAAAACCCCATATTTCCCGCAGAGGAATATATCTGACTAGTAAGAATCTTAAAACCTATGTATTGATATGTCTCCGTAAGGGAATCAAGTGTGTCTAGACTGGGATAAATATGGCAGCGAGAATCAGCTCAAACCCACTATAAAAAGGAATTTCAAAAATAAAACAAAAAAAACTGGGAAATTCTTTACAATTCCTTCAGGGTCTCTGATGAAACCTGAAATGACCCTATCTACAATGACAGCTGGATGTGGCATAAGGCTGGACACTTGGGACTGAGAGGATTGGTGAGATTGGGTGAGCAAATGCAGACCCTTTAAAGCAATAATGCATGGCACACATTCCATGGGTCCCAACTCTCCAGGTTGAAGGGAATATTACTACAGATATAACATGTACGGGAATCCTAGAGAACGGACACACTGTGAATACGAAAGGTTTCTAAAACTCAACGAATAGTCCCTCTCCTGGTGCTCCGGTTTGACTTTCCATCTGCTTTATTATCAACCTCCCAACTTGGAGAGACAGCCCCTTTAACCTCCTGGTTCGCACAGGTTGCCAATTTGGCAGAGGATGAAAGGGAAGAGGGAGAACCAATGAGAGAGTAGCTGTTAGGCATTTGGACGGGCACATATCACTGTAATTTCCCGGCAGGAAGAAGAATTAACCAAAGTCTCAGCCACCCACCGGGAATCAGTATAGATCCTGAACCAAAATTTTGGACTTGCGGTCAGCTCACCAAAAACGAGTTGAAAAATGGAGCTCAGGGGCACAGCAATTCACAAACTGGCCGAGTAATAAAGGACAACTATCGTCCAAAAATCTGTTGAGGGAAGGCAACGAGGCGGACTTGAAAGCGAGGCAGAATAGCAGGAAACAGATTTCCAGAGGTACGTTGGAATCGCCTTTAAAGCACAGGAAGTGGGGCACAATTTCGACAATGATGCACTTGGCCAAAAAGGGCGTATGCGTTTTCTCCTGAATATATTCAGGAGAAAACGCATACGCCCTTTTTGGCCAAGCAAGCAAGCGGGCAATGCAAATCTGCACTACAAAGAAGTATCACTTCCCACCGGTCAAAAGGGACATCCACAAAATGTGTAAAAACCAGAAAGGCAAGACAGGCCCTGGAGAACAGGGAGCCTTGTTATGCTGATGGGTGGGATGTAAATTGCCAACTGCCTCTCTGGAGGCTTGCATTGTGTTCCCTAAAACAAGTAAACAACAGAGCTACAGAGCCAAGGGCACTTCCAGTCTAGGGAATATACCTTGGGAAAACTGAAAATCGAAAAGACACAGCCACCCCAAAATTTAGGGCTGCACTGCTTACAAGGACCTCAACTTGGGTACACCTTAAATATCCCAGGAAATATAAAAATGGTTCAAAAAATTGTGGTACTTACGTACGATGGAATATCCCTCAGCCATGAAATCAATGTCATAAGACCAGTAGCAGCAAAATGGGTGGATTCAGGTACGATGATTCTAAGTGAAATAAGTCACACAGAAAAAGAAACTTATCATAAGATATCACTTATGAAGATCCTGTAAACATGGCTACACTTGAACTGAGTTAGGAAAGAGAACAGTGTCTCACATTTAGAAAACACTCTTATGCCTGCTTAAGGGGGAAGGAGAGGTGGGGTGATGCATAAAACCAGAGTTTGATATAAGCACAGGTACCGTTCCAAAAACCAACTATGGAATAGACAAGACCTACACCTTCCTCAGTGAAAGGGACTCAAAACCCCATATTTCCCGCAGAGGAATATATCTGACTAGTAAGAATCTTAAAACCTATGTATTGATATGTCTCCGTAAGGGAATCAAGTGTGTCTAGACTGGGATAAATATGGCAGCGAGAATCAGCTCAAACCCACTATAAAAAGGAATTTCAAAAATAAAACAAAAAAAACTGGGAAATTCTTTACAATTCCTTCAGGGTCTCTGATGAAACCTGAAATGACCCTATCTACAATGACAGCTGGATGTGGCATAAGGCTGGACACTTGGGACTGAGAGGATTGGTGAGATTGGGTGAGCAAATGCAGACCCTTTAAAGCAATAATGCATGGCACACATTCCATGGGTCCCAACTCTCCAGGTTGAAGGGAATATTACTACAGATATAACATGTACGGGAATCCTAGAGAACGGACACACTGTGAATACGAAAGGTTTCTAAAACTCAACGAATAGTCCCTCTCCTGGTGCTCCGGTTTGACTTTCCATCTGCTTTATTATCAACCTCCCAACTTGGAGAGACAGCCCCTTTAACCTCCTGGTTCGCACAGGTTGCCAATTTGGCAGAGGATGAAAGGGAAGAGGGAGAACCAATGAGAGAGTAGCTGTTAGGCATTTGGACGGGCACATATCACTGTAATTTCCCGGCAGGAAGAAGAATTAACCAAAGTTTCACCCACCCACCGGGAATCAGTATAGATCCTGAACCAAAATTTTGGACTTGCGGTCAGCTCACCAAAAACGAGTTGAAAAATGGAGCTCAGGGGCACAGCAATTCACAAACTGGCCGAGTAATAAAGGACAACTATCGTCCAAAAATCTGTTGAGGGAAGGCAACGAGGCGGACTTGAAAGCGAGGCAGAATAGCAGGAAACAGATTTCCAGAGGTACGTTGGAATCGCATTTAAAGCACAGGAAGAGGGGCACAACTTCGACAATGATGCACTTGGACAAAAAGGGCGTATGCGTTTTCTCCTGAATATATTCAGGAGAAAACGCATACGCCCTTTTTGGCCAAGCAAGCAAGCGGGCAATGCAAATCTGCACTACAAAGAAGTATCACTTCCCACCGGTCAAAAGGGACATCCACAAAATGTGTAAAAACCAGAAAGGCAAGACAGGCCCTGGAGAACAGGGAGCCTTGTTATGCTGATGGGCGGGATGTAAATTGCCAACTGCCTCTCTGGAGGAGTGCATTGTGTTCCCTAAAACAAGTAAACAACAGAGCTACAGAGCCAAGGGCACTTCCAGTCTAGGGAATATACCTTGGGAAAACTGAAAATCAAAAAGACACAGCCACCCCAAAATTTAGGGCTGCACTGCTTACAAGGACCTCAACTTGGGTACACCTTAAATATCCCAGGAAATATAAAAATGGTTCAAAAAATTGTGGTACTTACGTACGATGGAATATCCCTCAGCCATGAAATCAATGTCATAAGACCAGTAGCAGCAAAATGGGTGGATTCAGGTACGATGATTCTAAGTGAAATAAGTCACACAGAAAAAGAAACTTATCATAAGATATCACTTATGAAGATCCTGTAAACATGGCTACACTTGAACTGAGTTAGGAAAGAGAACAGTGTCTCACATTTAGAAAACACTCTTATGCCTGCTTAAGGGGGAAGGAGAGGTGGGGTGATGCATAAAACCAGAGTTTGATATAAGCACAGGTACCGTTCCAAAAACCAACTATGGAATAGACAAGACCTACACCTTCCTCAGTGAAAGGGACTCAAAACCCCATATTTCCCGCAGAGGAATATATCTGACTAGTAAGAATCTTAAAACCTATGTATTGATATGTCTCCGTAAGGGAATCAAGTGTGTCTAGACTGGGATAAATATGGCAGCGAGAATCAGCTCAAACCCACTATAAAAAGGAATTTCAAAAATAAAACAAAAAAAACTGGGAAATTCTTTACAATTCCTTCAGGGTCTCTGATGAAACCTGAAATGACCCTATCTACAATGACAGCTGGATGTGGCATAAGGCTGGACACTTGGGACTGAGAGGATTGGTGAGATTGGGTGAGCAAATGCAGACCCTTTAAAGCAATAATGCATGGCACACATTCCATGGGTCCCAACTCTCCAGGTTGAAGGGAATATTACTACAGATATAACATGTACGGGAATCCTAGAGAACGGACACACTGTGAATACGAAAGGTTTCTAAAACTCAACGAATAGTCCCTCTCCTGGTGCTCCGGTTTGACTTTCCATCTGCTTTATTATCAACCTCCCAACTTGGAGAGACAGCCCCTTTAACCTCCTGGTTCGCACAGGTTGCCAATTTGGCAGAGGATGAAAGGGAAGAGGGAGAACCAATGAGAGAGTAGCTGTTAGGCATTTGGACGGGCACATATCACTGTAATTTCCCGGCAGGAAGAAGAATTAACCAAAGTCTCAGCCACCCACCGGGAATCAGTATAGATCCTGAACCAAAATTTTGGACTTGCGGTCAGCTCACCAAAAACGAGTTGAAAAATGGAGCTCAGGGGCACAGCAATTCACAAACTGGCCGAGTAATAAAGGACAACTATCGTCCAAAAATCTGTTGAGGGAAGGCAACGAGGCGCACTTGAAAGCGAGGCAGAATAGCAGGAAACAGATTTCCAGAGGTACGTTGGAATCGCCTTTAAAGCACAGGAAGAGGGGCACAACTTCGACAATGATGCACTTGGCCAAAAAGGGCGTATGCGTTTTCTCCTGAATATATTCAGGAGAAAACGCATACGCCCTTTTTGGCCAAGCAAGCAAGCGGGCAATGCAAATCTGCACTACAAAGAAGTATCACTTTCCACCGGTCAAAAGGGACATCCACAAAATGTGTAAAAACCAGAAAGGCAAGACAGGCCCTGGAGAACAGGGAGCCTTGTTATGCTGATGGGCGGGATGTAAATTGCCAACTGCCTCTCTGGAGGAGTGCATTGTGTTCCCTAAAACAAGTAACCTAAAACAAGTAAACAACAGAGCTACAGAGCCAAGGGCACTTCCAGTCTAGGAATATACCTTGGGAAAACTGAAAATCAAAAAGACACAGCCACCCCAAAATTTAGGGCTGCACTGCTTACAAGGACCTCAACTTGGGTACACCTTAAATATCCCAGGAAATATAAAAATGGTTCAAAAAATTGTGGTACTTACGTACGATGGAATATCCCTCAGCCATGAAATCAATGTCATAAGACCAGTAGCAGCAAAATGGGTGGATTCAGGTACGATGATTCTAAGTGAAATAAGTCACACAGAAAAAGAAACTTATCATAAGATATCACTTATGAAGATCCTGTAAACATGGCTACACTTGAACTGAGTTAGGAAAGAGAACAGTGTCTCACATTTAGAAAACACTCTTATGCCTGCTTAAGGGGGAAGGAGAGGTGGGGTGATGCATAAAACCAGAGTTTGATATAAGCACAGGTACCGTTCCAAACCAACTATGGAATAGACAAGACCTACACCTTCCTCAGTGAAAGGGACTCAAAACCCCATATTTCCCGCAGAGGAATATATCTGACTAGTAAGAATCTTAAACCTATGTATTGATATGTCTCCGTAAGGGAATCAAGTGTGTCTAGACTGGGATAAATATGGCAGCGAGAATCAGCTCAAACCCACTATAAAAAGGAATTTCAAAAATAAAACAAAAAAAACTGGGAAATTCTTTACAATTCCTTCAGGGTCTCTGATGAAACCTGAAATGACCCTATCTACAATGACAGCTGGATGTGGCATAAGGCTGGACACTTGGGACTGAGAGGATTGGTGAGATTGGGTGAGCAAATGCAGACCCTTTAAAGCAATAATGCATGGCACACATTCCATGGGTCCCAACTCTCAGGTTGAAGGGAATATTACTACAGATATAACATGTACGGGAATCCTAGAGAACGGACACACTGTGAATACGAAAGGTTTCTAAAACTCAACGAATAGTCCCTCTCCTGGTGCTCCGGTTTGACTTTCCATCTGCTTATTATCAACCTCCCAACTTGGAGAGACAGCCCCTTTAACCTCCTGGTTCGCACAGGTTGCCAATTTGGCAGAGGATGAAAGGGAAGAGGGAGAACCAATGAGAGAGTAGCTGTTAGGCATTTGGACGGGCACATATCACTGTAATTTCCCGGCAGGAAGAAGAATTAACCAAAGTCTCAGCCACCCACCGGGAATCAGTATAGATCCTGAACCAAAATTTTGGACTTGCGGTCAGCTCACCAAAACGAGTTGAAAAATGGAGCTCAGGGGCACAGCAATTCACAAACTGGCCGAGTAATAAAGGACAACTATCGTCCAAAAATCTGTTGAGGGAAGGCAACGAGGCGGACTTGAAAGCGAGGCAGAATAGCAGGAAACAGATTTCCAGAGGTACGTTGGAATCGCCTTTAAAGCACAGAAGAGGGGCACAACTTCGACAATGATGCACTTTGCCCAAAAGGGCGTATGCGTTTTCCTCCTGAATATATTCAGGAGAAAACGCATACACCCTTTTGGCCAAGCAAGCAAGCGGGCAATGCAAATCTGCACTACAAAGAAGTATCACTTTCCACCGGTCAAAAGGGACATCCACAAAATGTGTAAAAACCAGAAAGGCAAGACAGGCCCTGGAGAACAGGGAGCCTTGTTATGCTGATGGGCGGGATGTAAATTGCCAACTGCCTCTCTGGAGGAGTGCATTGTGTTCCCTAAAACAAGTAAACAACAGAGCTACAGAGCCAAGGGCACTTCCAGTCTAGGGAATATACCTTGGGAAAACTGAAAATCAAAAAGACACAGCCACCCCAAAATTTAGGGCTGCACTGCTTACAAGGACCTCAACTTGGGTACACCTTAAATATCCCAGGAAATATAAAAATGGTTCAAAAAATTGTGGTACTTACGTACGATGGAATATCCCTCAGCCATGAAATCAATGTCATAAGACCAGTAGCAGCAAAATGGGTGGATTCAGGTACGATGATTCTAAGTGAAATAAGTCACACAGAAAAAGAAACTTATCATAAGATATCACTTATGAAGATCCTGTAAACATGGCTACACTTGAACTGAGTTAGGAAAGAGAACAGTGTCTCACATTTAGAAAACACTCTTATGCCTGCTTAAGGGGGAAGGAGAGGTGGGGTGATGCATAAAACCAGAGTTTGATATAAGCACAGGTACCGTTCCAAAAACCAACTATGGAATAGACAAGACCTACACCTTCCTCAGTGAAAGGGACTCAAAACCCCATATTTCCCGCAGAGGAATATATCTGACTAGTAAGAATCTTAAAACCTATGTATTGATATGTCTCCGTAAGGGAATCAAGTGTGTCTAGACTGGGATAAATATGGCAGCGAGAATCAGCTCAAACCCACTATAAAAGGAATTTCAAAAATAAAAACAAAAAAAACTGGGAAATTCTTTACAATTCCTTCAGGGTCTCTGATGAAACCTGAAATGACCCTATCTACAATGACAGCTGGATGTGGCATAAGGCTGGACACTTGGACTGAGAGGATTGGTGAGATTGGGTGAGCAAATGCAGACCCTTTAAAGCAATAATGCATGGCACACATTCCATGGGTCCCAACTCTCCAGGTTGAAGGGAATATTACTACAGATATAACATGTACGGGAATCCTAGAGAACGGACACACTGTGGAATACGAAAGGTTTCTAAAACTCAACGAATAGTCCCTCTCCTGGTGCTCCGGTTTGACTTTCCATCTGCTTTATTATCAACCTCCAACTTGGAGAGACAGCCCCTTTAACCTCCTGGTTCGCACAGGTTGCCAATTTGGCAGAGGATGAAAGGGAAGAGGGAGAACCAATGAGAGAGTAGCTGTTAGGCATTGGACGGGCACATATCACTGTAATTTCCCGGCAGGAAGAAGAATTAACCAAAGTCTCAGCCACCCACCGGAATCAGTATAGATCCTGAACCAAAATTTTGGACTTGCGGTCAGCTCACCAAAAACGAGTTGAAAAATGGAGCTCAGGGGCACAGCAATTCACAAACTGGCCGAGTAATAAAGGACAACTATCGTCCAAAAATCTGTTGAGGGAAGGCAACGAGGCGGACTTGAAAGCGAGGCAGAATAGCAGGAAACAGATTTCCAGAGGTACGTTGGAATCGCCTTTAAAGCACAGGAAGAGGGGCACAACTTCGACAATGATGCACTTGGCCAAAAAGGGCGTATGCGTTTTCTCCTGAATATATTCAGGAGAAAACGCATACGCCCTTTTTGGCCAAGCAAGCAAGCGGGCAATGCAAATCTGCACTACAAAGAAGTATCACTTCCCACCGGTCAAAAGGGACATCCACAAAATGTGTAAAAACCAGAAAGGCAAGACAGGCCCTGAAGAACAGGGAGCCTTGTTATGCTGATGGGCGGGATGTAAATTGCCAACTGCCTCTCTGGAGGAGTGCATTGTGTTCCCTAAAACAAGTAAACAACAGAGCTACAGAGCCAAGGGCACTTCCAGTCTAGGGAATATACCTTGGGAAAACTGAAAATCAAAAAGACACAGCCACCCCAAAATTAGGGCTGCACTGCTTACAAGGACCTCAACTTGGGTACACCTTAAATATCCCAGGAAATATAAAAATGGTTCAAAAAATTGTGGTACTTACGTACGATGGAATATCCCTCAGCCATGAAATCAATGTCATAAGACCAGTAGCAGCAAAATGGGTGGATTCAGGTACGATGATTCTAAGTGAAATAAGTCACACAGAAAAGAAACTTATCATAAGATATCACTTATGAAGATCCTGTAAACATGGCTACACTTGAACTGAGTTAGGAAAGAGAACAGTGTCTCACATTTAGAAAACACTCTTATGCCTGCTGAAGGGGGAAGGAGAGGTGGGGTGATGCATAAAACCAGAGTTTGATATAAGCACAGGTACCGTTCCAAAACCAACTATGAAATAGACAAGACCTACACCTTCCTCAGTGAAAGGACTCAAAACCCCATATTTCCCGCAGAGGAATATATCTGACTAGTAAGAATCTTAAAACCTATGTATTGATATGTCTCCGTAAGGGAATCAAGTGTGTCTAGACTGGGATAAATATGCAGCGAGAATCAGCTCAAACCCACTATAAAAAGGAATTTCAAAAACAAAACAAAAAAAAAACTGGGAAATTCTTTACAATTCCTTCAGGGACTCTGATGAAACCTGAAATGACCCTATCTACAATGACAGCTGGACGTGGCATAAGGTTGGACACTTGGGACTGAGAGGATTGGTGAGATTGGGTGAGCAAATGCAGACCCTTTAAAGCATAATGCATGGCACACATTCCATGTGTCCCAACTCTCCAGGTTGAAGGGAATATTACTACAGATATAACATGTACGGGAATCCTAGAGAACGGACACACTGTGAATACGAAAGGTTTCTAAAACTCAACGAATAGTCCCTCTCCTGGTGCTCCGGTTTGACTTTCCATCTGCTTTATTATCAACCTCCAACTTGGAGAGACAGCCCCTTAACCTCCTGGTTCGCACAGGTTGCCAATTTGGCAGAGGATGAAAGGGAAGAGGGAGAACCAATGAGAGAGTAGCTGTTAGGCATTTGGACGGGCACATATCACTGTAATTTCCCGGCAGGAAGAAGAATTAACCAAAGTCTCAGCCACCCACCGGGAATCAGTATAGATCCTGAACCAAAATTTTGGACTTGCGGTCAGCTCACCAAAAAACGAGTTGAAAAATGGAGCTCAGGGCACAGCAATTCACAAACTGGCCGAGTAATAAAGGACAACTATCGTCCAAAAATCTGTTGAGGGAAGGCAACGAGGCGGACTTGAAAGCGTGGCAGAATAGCAGGAAACAGATTTCAAGAGGTACGTTGAATCGCCTTTAAAGCACAGGAAGAGGGGCACAACTTCGACAATGATGCACTTGGCCAAAAAGGGCGTATGCGTTTTCTCCTGAATATATTCAGGAGAAAATGCATATGCCCTTTTTGGCCAAGCAAGCAAGCGGGCAATGCAAATCTGCACTACAAAGAAGTATCTCTTCCACCGGTCAAAAGGGACTTCCACAAAATGTGTAAAAACCAGAAAGGCAAGACAGGCCCTGGAGAACAGGGTGCCTTGTTATGCTGATGGGCGGGATGTAAATTGCCAACTGCCTCTCTGGAGGAGTGCATTGTGTTCCCTAAAACAAGTAAACAACAGAGCTACAGAGCAAGGGCACTTCCAGTCTAGGGAATATACCTTGGAAAACTGAAAATCAAAAAGACACAGCCACCCCAAAATTTAGGGCTGCACTGCTTACAAGGACCTCAACTTGGTACACCTTAAATATCCCAGGAAATATAAAATGGTTCAAAAAATTGTGGTACTTACGTACGATGGAATATCCCTCAGCCATGAAATCAATGTCATAAGACCAGTAGCAGCAAAATGGGTGGATTCAGGTACGATGATTCTAAGTGAAATAAGTCACACAGAAAAAGAAACTTATCATAAGATATCACTTATGAAGATCCTGTAAACATGGCTACACTTGAACTGAGTTAGGAAAGAGAACAGTGTCTCACATTTAGAAAACACTCTTATGCTGCTTAAGGGGGAAGGAGAGGTGGGGTGATGCATAAAACCAGAGTTTGATATAAGCACAGGTACGTTCCAAAACCAACTATGGAATAGACAAGACCTACACCTTCCTCAGTGAAAGGGACTCAAAACCCCATATTTCCCGCAGAGGAATATATCTGACTAGTAAGAATCTTAAAACCTATGTATTGATATGTCTCCATAAGGGAATCAAGTGTGTCTAGACTGGGATAAATATGGCAGCGAGAATCAGCTCAAACCCACTATAAAAAGGAATTTCAAAAATAAAACAAAAAAACTGGGAAATTCTTTACAATTCCTTCAGGGTCTCTGATGAAACCTGAAATGACCCTATCTACAATGACAGCTGGATGTGGCATAAGGCTGGACACTTGGGACTGAGAGGATTGGTGAGATTGGGTGAGCAAATGCAGACCCTTTAAAGCAATAATGCATGGCACACATTCCATGTGTCCCAACTCTCCAGGTTGAAGGGAATATTACTACAGATATAACATGTACGGGAATCCTAGAGAACGGACACACTGTGAATACGAAAGGTTTCTAAAACTCAACGAATAGTCCCTCTCCTGGTGCTCCGTTTGACTTTCCATCTGCTTTATTATCAACCTCCCAACTTGGAGAGACAGCCCCTTTAACCTCCTGGTTCGCACAGGTTGCCAATTTGGCAGAGGATGAAAGGGAAGAGGGAGAACCAATGAGAGAGTAGCTGTTAGGCATTTGGACGGGCACATATCACTGTAATTTCCCGGCAGGAAGAAGAATTAACCAAAGTCTCAGCCACCCACCGGGAATCAGTATAGATCCTGAACCAAAATTTTGGACTTGCGGTCAGCTCACCAAAAACGAGTTGAAAAATGGAGCTCAGGGCACAGCAATTCACAAACTGCCGAGTAATAAAGGACAACTATCGTCCAAAAATCTGTTGAGGGAAGGCAACGAGGCGGACTTGAAAGCGTGGCAGAATAGCAGGAAACAGATTTCAAGAGGTACGTTGGAAACGCCTTAAAGCACAGGAAGAGGGGCACAACTTCGACAATGATGCACTTGGCCAAAAAGGGCGTATGCGTTTTCCTCCTGAATATATTCAGGAGAAAATGCATACGCCCTTTTTGGCCAAGCAAGCAAGCGGGCAATGCAAATCTGCACTACAAAGAAGTATCTCTTCCCACCGGTCAAAAGGGACTTCCACAAAATGTGTAAAAACCAGAAAGGCAAGACCTGGCCCTGGAGAACAGGGTGCCCTTGTTTTGCTGATGGGCGGGATGTAAATTGCCAACTGCCTCTCTGGAGGAGTGCATTGTGTTCCCTAAAACAAGTAAACAACGAGCTACAGAGCAAGGGCACTTCCAGTCTAGGGAATATACCTTGGGAAAACTGAAATCAAAAAGACACAGCCACCCCAAAATTTAGGGCTGCACTGCTTACAAGGACCTCAACTTGGGTACACCTTAAATATCCCAGGAAATATAAAAATGGTTCAAAAAATTGTGGTACTTACGTACGATGGAATATCCCTCAGCCATGAAATCAATGTCATAAGACCAGTAG